>NC_073411.1:10385681-10598181 GCF_028641065.1 Leucoraja erinaceus | reverse complement strand
TTCAAGGCCTGTTCCCCATCACCTCACCCATAACCAACCTTCAGATGCAAACTGAGATAGTGCGGAAGGCCACTCTTTCTCTCTCTCTCTCTCCCTCTCTGTCTTTCAGTGCACCTGAAGGGAGTCTTGTTCCGTTCTTGAACAGCGACCCAAATATGTGCCTCAATTTAATGGAGTGTGATTGCGGGCATTTACCATTCCTTTTCTTCCTGGGTTCCAAGGTGACACCGAGGGGCCGCCCGAGGAATCGAACCTGAGACCTTCCAGTCCGCGACGCTCGACAAGCAGGGGTCTCAGTCCACCAAGCAGGTCCCTGCCGGGTTGAACCGAAACACGGAGCCAGCAGACAAAACATACGGAATCACCTTACGAAATATCAAGGGATACAAGCGTTTATGTTCCAGAATTACATGAATCACACATGCAAAATAAAAACAAAAAAAGGTGCAACAAAAATCATTACAAAAAAACTCTTTTGAGGAATAGATTTTCCCTTTTGCATCATACTGCATTACAAAATTCCAACACAATGGTTATATAAATATTTTGTTACAGATTTCCCCAGGCCCTCAGTGGAAGAAAAAAAAACACATATGTCAGACTGTATTTATAATCACATACAAAACATCAAAGTTATTAGTATTGAAGGATGGGGCCTTCATTATTTTTCCGTCTAACATCCCCAACAGCCAACCATTGTCTGTGGATGAAAGCTACAATGCTGGGTACCACTAGAGATGTACAGAGCAGGAGGGAGGACATCACTAAAGAGCTGGTGAGTAAGGGGCAGGAGGAGGTCTAGACTGTGGCTAAGGGTTTACAGAGCTGAATGTCCTGAAACAAATGGCTCAGGTTTGGAAAGAGTGGTCTTGATAGAAAGAACATAGAGGTAAATGCTTCAAGTCGGAGAATCCTTCAAAATGTCTCAGTCTCACCCTGTTGCAGGTTTTCTCTCCATCCTTCGCTGACTTGCCTGCTGTGCATTTGTAGCAGGTTCGTTTTCATTTTGGAAATCTAGCCCGGACAATTTTTTGCCTCGGAGGTAGACACAAAATGCTGGAGTCACTCAGCGGGACGGGCAGCATCTCTGGATAGAAGGCATGGGTGACGTTTCGGGTCCAGACCCTTCTTCAGACTGAGATTTTGGGGGGGAGACGCAGAGATGTGGAAGGTTGAGGTGTGAAAAGGAGACATCAAAGAGGACAGAGGACGCGGATCAAGGAAAATGTAGAATAGGTTCATTGTTAGCTAGGGGAAGGTGACAACGAAGCATACAAAGATAAAATTTAATCAGTGCAGTCAGACTGGTTGGAGAACTAGGATGGGGGAGGGATGGAGAGAGAGGGAATGCAAGGGTTACTTGGAGTTAGAAAAATTAATATTTATACCGCTGGGTTGTAAACTGCCCAAGCCAAATATGAAGTGCTGTTCCTCCAATTTGTGTTGGGCCTCACTCTGACAGTGGAGGAGGCCCAGGACAGAAAGGCCAGTATGGGAATGGGAGGGGGAGTTAAAGTGGTTTGCAACCGGGAGGTATAGGCGTACTTTTATCTCCTTTATCTCCTGGGTGGCAACGAGTCGTATGGTCTCACCCAGTCTGAAGATGGGTCCCGACCCAAAGCGTCACCTATCCATTCCCTCCGCAGATGCTGCCTGACCTGCTGGGTTACTCCACTTTGAATTGCATGGGTTGGAGTTGGAATGTGCAAATGAAAAGAGGAGCCTTCTCCCTACATGCAAGCAACTGTATCAGGCTTGACGTGCAAGAGAATATTCCTACCATTATTTTTATACCAGCTAATCTTTACCCAGTGAGTTACAGACTCCGGCACTCTGTCCAAAGTGACAGAGCCTACTTTAGTTCCTCCTGGTTGAACAGATGATTGTATTGTATTAGAGATTGGGAGATACCTCCCTTGTCGCAAATCACATCTTGATATGACACTGCCGTGAGGAATTTCAGCTGAACGCATGGGTGTAAAAGTTTACCAGTGTAACACTCCAGCTGTTTCTCTCTCTGCTTTCCACGACATTGTCGAGTGCCATGTGTAGGAGATGGGAAGGGAGGGTCAGTTTGGTGGTGGAGTATTTACATGCACTGGGGATCTATTACACAGATATTTCGGGGAGTTAACGCCCCTGTCCCACTTAGGAAACCTGAACGGAAACCTCTGGAGACTTTGCGCCCACCCAAGGTTTCCGTGCGGTTCCCGGAGGTTGCAGGTGGTTGCTGGAGGTTGCAGGTAGTGGAAGCAGGGAGGGAGACTGACAAAAACCTCCGGGAACCGCACGGAAACCTTGGGTGGGGCGCAAAGTCTCCAGACGTTTCCGTTCAGGTTTCCTAAGTGGCGCAGGGGCATTACGGTGACTATTGCTGAGCAGTTGTTCCTGGGTCTTCTGGAGGAGGTTTCGAACTGAGTACAGAAGCGACTGCCCAGAAAACTGCTTCCTTCATCTAATTTACAACTGAAGTTCTCCCTGACTCTCTCTCTCTCACACACACACACACAATATCACATCTTCTGCAATGTTCTGCCTCATTTTGATTGCTGTAATCTCCTTAGCCTATTCGGTGTCCCCTAATTGGCGGGCCTCTTGCTTGGAGCCGGGGAAGTAATCCCAGACAACGGGCATCGGTGTTAATGTTTGTAGATGTTAGGGGAGCGCTGGGAACGAGGGCAAGCTGCGTGACCTTTAACCCGTGAGATCGCCAAATACTTCCAGGTCATAAGTGGCACTTCCTGGCTGATGGATTATCCTGACAACCTATCCCGTTAATTCCGCTCAAATCCAATTCATCATCAATCTCCAGAGCTACGCCCTTTACCGTCTCCCTATACGAGGTGGGTAACCTTCCTCTCACCAAGGTCAGAGGTTTGGATACAAAACGGCTGCATCATACTGCTTAGTATACTACCCTGATATGTTGGCCGCCAACTTGCTTGTCAGTGAAACTGAAGCAACTTCCATCGGCATTTTACACAAGGAATAAAAACACCGAGTACTCTTGCAACGCTGCACCCTGTTGTCAAAACGTCTACGCGGGAACTCCAGTCAAAGAAGAAATAAGTGAGAGAGAGAGATAGAAGGGAAACGGAGGAGCTTTAAAGACATCAGGGCAAACAACATTTAGCTGAACAGTGTGCAAGAAGGAACCGCAGATGCTGGTTTACACCGAAGATAGGCACAAAATGCTGGAGTAACTCAGCGAGGCAGGCAGCATCTCTGGAGAGAAGGAATGGGTGATGTTTTGGGTCGAGACACTTCAATACTCGTCATTCTCCCGTGCTCCAAGGAATAAAATCCCAGCCTGCTCAACCTCTCCCTATAGCTCTGGTACACAGCAGTCACCAATCTGATGAAGGGTCTCGACCCGAAACGTCACCTATTCCTTTTCTCCAGAGAAGTTGCCTGGTCCGCGGAGTTACCCCGGCATTCTGTGTCAGCCTTTGTGCTGAGCAGTATTTGCAGTTCATAACTCCCTCTCCCCTACACCTCATTTTATCCCTTCTGGAATGTGGGCGGTTCAGCAATCCCAGAGCTTGGTAAAGTGGGCAACATTCGAGTCGACCAAGAGGGGGTGCGTCAGCATTGATGGTATGAGGGTCAAGTCCAATCCTGCCACAGGCAACACACAATACATCAAGTACACACATACTTCACAGACACACATGCACACCGCCAAATACACACATACCAAGCACACAAGGCACGCCATGCACACGCTACATTTCCCACGCAGAGAAGTGTGTATCCAACACATCACATGGACGAGATATACACACACGCCACGCACAACATGCATGCAGGATGCGTGCAGCCCCTCACACACACTCGCACATGCACGCAGACACAAACACGCATACACTACACGAATTTAGGAAATTCAAGCACTTCTCAAGAGAAACGCACACTTATAGCTTGACACACCAATGCACACCCACATGCACACTCATGTGCAGTTTAGACAGGCAACCAGTGCCACACACGCACATACATACACGCACATACACACACACACACACCACACACCTACACACACACACACACACGCACACACACACACACACGCATATACACACACACACACACACACACACACACACATACACACACACACACACACACACACACACACACACACACGCACACACATGCACATGCGCACACACACAAACATACACACACACGCGCGCGCGCACACATACACACACAAACATACACGCACACACACACACACACACACACACACACACACACACACACACCCACACACACCCCAGGGACACACCAATTATACGCTGGAAGTTTTGAAAGACAAATTGGGCAGGGTTGGAGATTCCCGGTTGAATTACTTTGCTTTCCCTGGCCCAGAAATGCTGGTGACAACTGCAGAAACATACCAAGTTCAGCTAACTCAGCCCAGACTAGGAGCTGATGCTCTAAATAAAGGTCCTGTGGTCAGTATGGATGAAACATCACAACCCATACAGGATGGCCTACACCATGTTAATATTTCATAATCACAACCTAGATAATCTGACAATAAAAGATACTGCCTCTTTAAATTACTGTAAAATGTCTTAAACCTTTAACTTCTAAGTTTACCACTCACAACAAGCAATCTATTGACACTTTATTCAGCTGCATTTAAAAACAATCTGTTTTTTTTTCAATATCTAGTTTATAAGCCAGCTCTCATATCCAAAGGGTTACTTCTGTTAAAATGATAAGAACTGTCACATTAAAACCATTATACAAAATAGAAAATTGCATTTTTTTTTGTGAAGATTACTTCCCCCACCCATTGACCAAGTCCGCCCCTCCCACCACCACCTTTGGCCCTCACTTCTGAGGTTCCTTAAGTGCGGATGAAGCCGAGATTTCCACATCGCTGCAGGGAATTCATTCAGTCCGGGCAACAAAGAAAGTCAGCTTTGTCCCTGCTTCCAAGGGAAGGCTGCTAATATTTCTGACAGCTGTTGGTTCTGGTGATGATGTTTTTGTAGCGGGTGAACTTTGCTCCTTGGAATGCGATATGGAGACAGGAGGGAATAGCCTCACATCGGAGGGACTACCAGTCCAGTCATGGCTAGAAAGACAAGAGGGGAACAACATAAACAAGCGTGCACATATATATCGATTCATCCATTCTATATAGATGCCAAACCTTGGAGACAGCAAGTTATTTCGGTCCTGGGCCTCCTCCATGGCCAAAGTGCGTCCCACCGCAAATTGGAGGAACAGCACCTCATATTTCGCTTGGGGAGTTTACATCCCAGCAGTATGAACATTGACTTCTCCAATTTCAGGTAGTCCTTGCTTTCTCCTTCCTTCCCCTCCCCTTCCCAGCTCTCCCACAGCCTACTGTCTCCGCCTCTTCCTTTCTTTTTCCCGCCCCCACCCCCGACATCAGTCTGAAGAAGGGTCTCGACCCGAAACGTCACCTATTCCTTCGCTCCATAGATACTGCCTCACCCGCTGAGTTTCTCTACCTGTGATTTAATTTGCCGAGATATGTGTACCGAGGTACGGAGAAAAGTTTTTTGTCACGTGCTATCCAGTCCGTGAAAAGACTATCTATCAAGCCGTCTAGAGTGTCTGAAGAAGGGTCTCGACCCGAAACGTTACCTATTCCTTTTTTCCAGAGATGCTGTCTGACCCGCTGAGTTACTCCAGCCGTTTGTGTACTGATACAGTGAATAAAGTTCAGTGCAAGATAAAGTCCAGTTAAAGATGGTCCGAGGGTCGCCAATGAGGTAGATGGGAGGTCAGGGCAGCTCTCTAGTTGGTGATAGGATGGCTCAGTTGCCTGATAACAGCTGGGAAGAAACTGTCCCTGAATCTGCGGGTACGCTTTGAGGCACACTTCTGTACCTCTTGCCTGATGTGAGAGGGGAGAAGAGGACATGACTGCTCCTTGTTTGTGCTGGTGGCCTTGCCGAGGCAGCGTGGGGTGTAGTAGGAATGAATGGAAGGGAGGCTGGTTTGTGTGATGGGCTGGGCTGCATCTACAATGCAATCCTTTGTTTCCACAACACACTGGCAGATCAGAGCTAGACAATGTCGATACATATCGATACATGACTAAAATAAGTTGAGGGTTGGTAGGTTAATTGGTCACTGTATATTGCCCCTCGTTGCCAATAAAATTGGGAGAATAGACTGCACGGAACATTAGTTGGTGAGGGGAATGGTGTTGATCTGAAAGCCAATATTCTTGACACAATGGGCCTAATGGTCAGGACCTTACATTGCGTTGCCCAAAGATAGGTCATCATGTTGGTGAGGTCATGAAGATCTTCGGGTGCATGTGTCTTTGAGCCACAGACAATGTCTATTGTGATCTTGTTCTGGTAGTGCCAGTTTTAGACTTTAGATGGGGTGGAAGATTCCCTGTTTCGGCTAATGCAATCAAGTCGACGTGCACAAACAGAAGATCAAATAGAACAAGTTGTCCAACAACTTTAGGCTGTGCACGCCACACAAAAGAAGACTTTAGATATACAGCATGGAAACATGCCTCCTCAGCTCACTGAGTCCGTGCCGACTAGCGATCACCCCGTACACTAACACTATCCTACACAAAAGACCTCAAGCATAGGTTGTACATTGGGGTAAAAAGATATTCCTGTTTGTCAACGATTACTGAAAAAAAAAAAAATCTAAATGTAGGTTCTCAAAAAGCTCAGGGTGAAGTGTAAAATATATTGCTAAATGTGCCTGATTTAATGAAGCATTCTGCAAAGAGTGACCACAGACCTGGTGCCCCGGGGAGCTGTCCCTGTTGAAAGCAGAGCCAGAGCAGGTAATATGATCACAGTCTGTCTGTCTCGTACAATTCAAGGTCCCCACTTACCACCACACTCTGGGAAAACCTCAAAGGACCTCAGCTCTCCCTGTCTCCTGTTGTAGTTTAGTTTAGTTTGGAGATTCAGCGCGGAAACAGGCCCCGCGCCCCACCGAGCCCGCACCGACCAGCGATCCCCGCACATTAACACTATCCTACACACACTGGGGGCACATTTACATTCATACCAAGCCAATTAACCCAAGAACATGTACGTCTTTGGAGCATGGGAGGAAACTGAAGATCTCGGAGAAAACCCACGCAGGTCATGGGGAGAAGGTACAAACTCCATACAGACTCCAGCACCCGTAGCTAGGATTGAACCTGGGACTCTGGCGCTGTAAGGCAGCAACTCAACCTGCTGACCCTGTACTCTCAACCAAACTTTCATCGCCTAAATAAAACATCCTTTCTGTCATTTCTATCTTCGGAGATCAGTCGAGGTTTGATACAGAGTTTTAGTAACACATATTTTAGCAGCCACTGAAGGTTTATTAAATATTTTCCGGTCAATGAATAATCAAGATGTGAGTTTTTTAGCCGCTCATGGGATTGAGGCAGACTGCTCCCCTCCACACAGCCTCTGTTCTGCTGGTTCTGCACAGTATCAGAGCTCAGACATGAAGTCATAGGGCAATTCAGCACGTGAAAACAGACCATTTGGCCCATCTTGTCCGTGCCAACCAAGTTAACCATATAACCATATAACAATTTACAGCACGGAAACAGGCCATCTCGACCCTTCTAGTCCGTGCCGAACACATAATCTCCCCTAGTCCCATATAACTGCGCTCAGACCATAACCTTCCATTCCCTTCCCGTCCATATAACTATCCAATTTATTTTTAAATGATAAAAACGAACCTGCCTCCACCACCTTCACTGGAAGCTCATTCCACACAGCCACCACTCTCTGAGTAAAGAGGTTCCCTCTCATGTTACCCCTAAACTTCAGTCCCTTAATTCTCAAGTCATGTCCCCTTGTTTGAATCTTCCCTACTCTCAGTGGGAAAAGCTTTTCCACGTCAACTCTGTCTATCCCTCTCATCGTTTTAAAAACCTCTATCAAGTCCCCCCTTAACCTTCTGCGCTCCAAAGAATAAAGCCCTAACTTGTTCAACCTTTCTCTGTAACTTAGTTGCTGAAACCCAGGCAACCTAGTAAATCTCCTCAGTACTCTCTCTATTTTGTTGACATCCTTCCTATAATTAGGCGACCAAAATTGTACACCATACTCCAGAATTGGCCTCACCAATGCCTTGTACAATTTTAACATTACATCCCAACTTCTATACTCAAGTTGTCATACTAGGCTTGTCCCATTCGCCTGCATTTGGCCCATATCCCTATAAACATTTCTTTTACATAAAGAAAGGCGCAAAGCACTGGAGTAACTCAACGGCTCTGGAGAAAATGGATGGGTGATGCTTCCAATTGGGGCCCTTCTTCAGACTGAAGACATATCTGACCCGAAAAGTCACTTATCCATTTTCTCCAGAGTTGCGGCCTGATTTTGTGTCATGAGAGGAATAGATCGGGGAGATGCACAGAGTCTCTTGCCCAGAGTAGTTAAATCGAGGACCAGAGGACATAGGTTCAAGGTGATGGGGAAAATATTTAACAGGAATCTGAGGGGTAACTTTTTCCACACAAAGGGCGGTGGGTGTATGGAACGAGCTGCCAGAGGAGGTAGTTGAGGCTGGGACTATCGCAACGTTTAAGAAGCAGTTAGACAGGTACATGGATCGGACAGGTTTGGAGGGATATGGGCCAAACGCGGGCAGGTGGAACTAGTATAGCTGGAACATGTTGGCCAGTGTGGGCAAGTTGGGTCGAAGGGTCTGTTTCCACACTGTATCACTCTATGACCCACTGAGTTAATCCAGCACTTTGTGCCGACCTTTAGTTTAAACCAGCATCTGCAGTTCCTACTTCTTTCTTTTACATATGTCTGTCGACAATGTTTCTTCGAAGCCAGAATTGTTATCATATCCATAGCTTCCTCTGGCAGCTCAGTCCAAATACAGACTACCCGCTTAGTGAAAATGTTGCTCTTGTGAATCTTCTTAAATTCCTCTCCTCTCACCTTACGCCGTTGCTCTCGAGTTTTATAATCCTCTCCCCGGGATAAAGATGGTAAACGCTCACGTTATTCCTGTCCCTCACGATCTTGTACATTTAAATAAAGTCATCCCTTGGCCTCCTGCCCTCCGAATACTAAAGTCTCAGGCTATCCAACCTCTCCCTTTAATTCAAGCATGGGTTGTCAGGACCATGGAAGGATTTGAAAGAATTTTAAATTGAATGAGAAAAATACTCGATTCTCGAACCGGAACCGCACCCATACCTTCTCTCCAGAGATGCTGCCTGTCCCGCTGAGTTACTCCAGAATTTTGTACTTATCTTCTGTGTAAATCAGCATCTGTAGTTCCTTCCTACACATTTTGTCTGCGAACGCTCCTCAAGGTATGCCTACCTTGAAGAGGTTCTCCTCCTCTCTCCCTGAAGCATGGTCTCAACCCGAAACGTCACACATTCCTTCTATCCAGAGATGCTGTCCGACCCGCTGAGTTTCTCCAGCATTTTGTGTCTATCTTTGGTGTAACCAGTATGTGCAGTTCATTCCTACACACCCTACAGCTTATTTGAGTATTGTATCAATATATGTATCAAAATTGTCTACCGGCCAGCAATCTCCACACTAACACTATCCTACACACACTATTGACAATTTACAATTATACCAAGCCAATTAACCTACACACCTGTACGTCTTTGGCGTGTGGGAGGAAACAGGAGACAACCCACGCAGGTCACGGGCAGAACATGCAAACTCCTTACAGACAGCACCCATAGTCAAGATCGAACCCGGGTCTCTGGCGCTGTTAGGCAGCGACTCTACCGCTGGCCACCGACGTGGACACAGAGAATAACGGATGCAGCCCAGACCATCACACGCCAACACAGTGTAACCCAACATCTGCAGTTCCTTGCTACAGAAATACTGCAAGGTCTTTTTGGGGAGAGTGTCGGGGGAGCTTACTATTCTCGCAGCTGAAGCCAACTTTCCTGACCCTCTGCTCCACTAACCCAGTTCCTGCCTCAGGGCAGAGAGGCTGTAAATTGGGTTCCAGGGACAGGCTCCAGGCTGCAGGTCTACTAGTGAGGGGGAAAGCAGACTGCCAGAGGTTCCCAGGGGTGGGAGTCTGGAGAATCTCACTGCCATCCACAACTCATTCCACTGCTGCTCTTTTGCAACCTCTCACAGTCCTAGACAAAACATCTTACAGAAGTGTGCAAAACCATGTGGGAAATGGATAAGGCGAGAACACGGAGGGTGTGGGAATCAAAAACAAAAGAATGCTTAAGAAGGAACTGTAGATGCTGGAAAATCGAAGGTTGACAAAAATGCTGGAGAAACTCAGCGGGTGAGGCAGCATCTATGGAGCGAAGGAAATAGGCAACGTTTCGGGTCGAGACACTTCATAGAAACATAGAAATTAGGTGCAGGAGTAGGCCATTCGGCCCTTCGAGCCTGCACCGCCATTCAATATGATCATGGCTGATCATCCAACTCAGTATCCCGTACCTGCCTTCTCTCCATACCCCCTGATTCCCTTAGCCACAAGGGCCACATCTAACTCCCTCTTAAATATAGCCAATGAACTGGCCTCAACTACCCTCTGTGGCAGAGAGTTCCAGAGATTCACCACTCTCTGTGTGAAAAAAGTTCTTCTCATCTCGGTTTTAAAGGATTTCCCCCTTATCCTTAAGCTGTGACCCCTTGTCCTGGACTTCCCTAACATCAGGAACAATCTTCCTGCATCTAGCCTGTCCAACCCCTTAAGAATTTTGTAAGTTTCTATAAGATCCCCTCTCAATCTCCTAAATTCTAGAGAGTATAAACCAAGTCTATCCAGTCTTTCTTCATAAGACAGTCCTGCCATCCCAGGAATCAATCTTCTTCAGACTGATCCAAAAAACAAAAGGACATAGGTTTCAGGTGAGAGGGACCTGAGAGGCAGCTTTTTCAGGATTGAATTGGAACCTGAGAGGCAGCTTTTTCAGCTGGGACCCTTCTTCAGTCCGCCCAACACATCACCCATCCTTTTCCCCCCAGAAGTGCTGCCTGGCCCGTTGAGTTACTCCAACACTCTGTGTCTATCTTTGGTATAAACCAGCATCTGGAGTTCTTTACTTTTACAAGGAACTGCAGATGTCCGTTTACAGAGAAAAAAGGACACAAAGTGCCGGAGTAACTCAGAGTGCCAGGCAGCATCTCTGGAGAACATGGACAGGTGATGTATCGGGTCGGGGTGAAGGACCAGAAACGTCACCTGTCCATGTTCTCTGGAGATGCTGCCTGACCCGCTGAGTTACTCAAGCCCTTTGTGCCAGTTACCCTGGGTCCCTGGTTTATGTACAGAACTGTTTCTGCCTAGAACTGGTTCATCCAGTCTGATCCGATTGGTTCCTGGAGCTTTTGTGCTATGCCATTCATCTCTAATTACCGACTCATTGAACAGTAGATGTTCAAACTTTTTTGTTTAAGAAGGAACTGCAGATGCTGGAAAATCAAAGGTAGGCAAAAATGCTGGAGAAACTCAGCGGGTGAGGCAGCATCGATGGAGCAAAGGAAATAGGCAACGTCTCGGGACAAAACCCTTTCAGACCGAATTCGACCCGAAACGTTGCCATTTCCTTCGCTCCATAGATGCTGCCTCACCCGCTGTTTCTCCGGCATTTTTGTCTATCATCATTTGTCCTGTATATCTCGCCTTTGTGCAGCTTTGTACAGGTATGAACTTCATCTAATCTTTCTCAGTCTCAGTCTGACATTCTCTCGCTCTGTCTGACTCTGACCCTTAGTCTGAAGACCTGAAACGCCACCTATTCCTTTTCTCCAGAGATGCTGCCTGTCCCGCTGAGTTACTCCAGCATTTTGTGCCTATCTTTGGTATAAACCAGCATCTGTAGCCCGTTGTTTTCACAAGGAACTGCAGATGTCGGTTTACCAGAAAATAAAACACAAAGTACCGGAGTAACTCAGCCTTTTATTTAAGAAGGAACTGCAGATGCTGGAAAATCGAAGGTAGACAAAAATGCTGGAGAAACTCAGCATGTCAGGCACCATCTGCAAAACATAGACAGGTGATGTTTCGGCTTGGGTTGAAGGATCAGAAACGTCGACTATCCATGTTCTCTGGAGTAGCTGCCTGACCCGCTGAGTTACTCCAGCATTTTGTGTCTACTGTCTTTCTGTCTCTCATATCCTTTCAGTAAGTCTTGTCATCTCTCCATGCTGTACATTATTTTAATATTAACGCCATTGACACTTAATTGGAAGACGGTGGATCCAAATGCCACCTCAGGGCAATGCCACATAATTCACAAGAGGGCAGCACAGTGGCGCAGCTGGTAGAGAGAGCTGCTGCCTCACGGTCGGTTCGATCCCGACCGCGGGCACTGTCGGTGTGAAGTTTGCACGTGCTCCGGGACCCACCCATATTCAAAGAAAAGTGCAAATTGGTAGAATCGGAAGGGAGTTGTTGGGAAAGTGAAGACAATTAACAAAAAGGGGGAATAATGTAGAATTGGTGTAAATGGATGGTTGGTGGTTGGTGTGCTGAAGAGCCCACATCTATACTGGAGCTCTCCACAACTCTTTATTCTAAGATGCAGCCTTTTTTCACGTGATAATGTGAAAAGTCAAATCAGAGAAGAGTAGAGAGTCCTCCCTGCTTCCTCATCATCTACAACATCTGGGAATGTGGTGGCACGGTGGCGCAGGGCTAGAGTCACTGCCTTACAGCGCCAGAGATCCGGGTTCGATCCTGACCACGGGTACTGCCTGTACGGAGTTTGCACGTTCTCCCTGTGAGCGCGTGGGTTTTCTCTGGTTGCCCTGTTTCTCCCCCACACCCCAAAGACGTGCAGGTTTGTAGGCTAATTGGCTTTGGTAAAATTGTAAATTGTTCCTTTGTGTGTCGGACAGTACTAGTGCATGGGGCGATCGATAGTCAGTGCGGACTCGATGGGCCAAAGGGCATGTTTCCATGCAGTATCTCTAAAGTCTAAAGACAAAGTATGGATGTCACAGGTTATGGGGAGAAGAATGGGGTTAGGAGTGCCAGAGGAGGTCGTTGAGGCAGGCACTATCCCAACGTTTAAGAAACATTTAGACAGGTATACAGATAGGATAGGTTTAGAGGGATATGGGCCAAAAGTGGCAGGTGGGACTAGTGTTTAGCTTAGTTTGGAGATACAGTGTGCAAATAGGCCATTCGGCCCACCAGGTCCGTGCTGACCTGTGATCCCCACACAGAAACACTATCCTACACACACTAGGGACTACAATGATACCAACCCCAATTAACCTACAAACCTGTACGTCTTTGTAGTGTGGGAGGAAACCAGAGATCCCATAGTAAACCCTCGCAGGTCACGGGGAGAACGTACAAACTCCGTACAGACAAGCACCCGTAGTCAGGATCGAACCCGGGTCTCTGGCGCTGTAAGGCAGCAACACTATCAATGCACCACTTGTGTAGATGGGGCATGTTGGTCAGAGTGGGCAAGCTGGGCCAAAGGGCCTGTTTCCACACTGTATGACTTTATGACACTAACCAAGTTCCCACATGGAAGAAGTAACCAGCCGCAGTCACCAAATTCATCACAAATGCTTGTTTGTATGTAAGGGCTATACATAAATCGGCGCAGTGGCACAGTGGTAGAGCTACACCCTTATGCCCCTGTCCCACTTAGGAAACCTGAACGGAAACCTCTGGAGACTTTGCGCCCCACCCAAGGTTTCCGAGCGGTTCCCGGAGGTTGCAGGTGGTTGCCGGAGGTTGCAGGTAGTGGAAGCAGGTAGGGAGACGGACAAAAACCTCCAGAAACCTCCGGGAACCGCACGGAAACCTTGGGTGGGGCGCAAAGTCTCCAGAGGTTTCCGTTCCGGTTTCCTAAGTGGGACTGGTGCATTACAGCATAGTCTGTGTTCAACCCAGACTGCGGATGCTTGGCTGTATGGTATTTGTACTTTCTCCCTGTAACCTGCGTGGGTTTTCTCCAGGACGTCCGGTTTCCTCCCACACTCCTAAGACGTGGAGGTTTGCAGGTTAATTGGCTTTGGTATGAAAATTGCCTCTGGTGTGTTAATGTGCGGGGATCGCTGGTCGGTACTGACTCAGTGGGCCGAAGGGCCTGTTTCTGTGGTGTATCCCTAACTTAAACTATAGTTAACTCTAGCCCAGGGAGTACCTGTACATCAATTTCAAATTCATAAATTGTCAGCTAAAAAACATCTTGCAATATCAAAGTCCTGACAGGCCATAATTACTTTATTATTCCGCTCTTGTTATTTCATCTGGACCCTGACTAATGATTTGTACAACATTAGCTCTTTGCTTTAATGTCTTTTATGAGGTTTTGGGTAGACCAACACAAAGCTTGTGAGCCTTAGGGTAATCCACAGCAATACCAAGCAGCTTAATTACTACTGAGAATAGCTAACTAAGATGATGAATTGAAGGGAATAAGTTAAAATCACAATGAGCAAATATTCCCTTTTTTTTTTTAAACCCAGTTGCCCATTAAGTACTACCCCCCCCCCCCCCCCCCCCCCCCCACCCCCACCCCCCCCCAAAGTCATATTGCATGTATCCACTTTTTGGTGACATATTACCTATTAAAATATACAATAAGAATTTTTTTTTTTTTTAAAATGTTGCCTGTATGTAGTCACTTGTAATTTTGCCGACCTACTGCCCAAATATATTAATGTGTGATATCCCCACTGGAATCGATTGCATGAATCAAAGAAATGAGGAACTCACCTGTGAAATCAGAAATAATTCACTCTGAAACCCTTTTCTTCCTCTAAAAAATAGGAACCAAACAGAACGTTCGAAGTTGTGGAGATAATGCAGCCATCTCAAACCCTCTAGTTTAGTATTAACGTTTACAAACTCTCACCCTCCCCTTCTCCCCCCGTTCCTCCCCCCCCCCCCCCCCCCCCCCCCCCCCCCCCCGACGAGCCTTGACAATGTATCTGGCCACATGTATGTACAAAGGGGAGAAGGAGGTGATTTGTCACCTGCTTGCTGCACAAAGATGTGTAACAGGGCAGTCGGTGAGTGTGTCGTTGATGTGTGTCCGTCCATACTAACTCTGAGTATTATCTAACGGAGCTCGTTGTGGCCTGATATTTGAATGACCTTCACTGCCACCATCTCAGTGCCACCAATTCCCCAGAAATTTGTGGGAGCTTGATGTTAAGATTCGAGTCGAATTACTATACGGAGTTCAGTTTGGCAAAATGATTTTAAAGGTATGGCATTTATACTGTAGACTTTAGAGATACAGTGTGGAAACAGGCCCTTCGACTCGCCGGGTGTATGGGGATTGCAGGGAGCTGACCACACTAACACGTCCTACACACCAGGGACAATTTACCATTTTACCGAAGCCAATTAACCTACAAACCCGTACGTCTTTGGAGTGTGGGAGGAAACCGGAGCACCGGAGAAAACCCACGCGGTCACAGAGGGAACGTACAAACTCTGCATAGACAGCAGCCGTAGTCAGGATCGAACCCGGGTCTCTAGCGCTGTGAGGCAGCACCTCTACCAGAATGCCATTGTGCCTTGTTTTCTGAGTGGGATGTCTGTATACAGCTAGATACCTGTCACGGTAAAGTCACTGTTTGGTTTGAATGTCTGTTTTTAGTTCAATTTTGGGTCTATTTTAGATATGATAATCTTTAAGTTGTATGTATTTATTTCTGTTTTTATTAATTGCACTAACAAAAACTGATGAGAAACAACGTTTTGCTTTTTCTGTGTATGCAAGTACTCGGGAAATGACAATAGATTTAATACTGCATACTGAATATAGAAGAAATCATTCTCCTAAACTGCTCCTTTTGTCCTTTTAGTAATTAAATTAGTACTGGGTAAATGTGATGGGCCAAATGGAGTCATTATTACGTTCAGTCACAATCCATAAGTGCCGCTAGCAAGGCCAGCATTTAATGCCTGTCCGTTATTGCTCCTATCGAAGGCAAGGGTGAGCTGCCTTTTAAAAATCACTGCAGTCCATGTTTTGAAGTGCAATGGACATTGCGAACTAAAATGATGGATTAAAGGGAATAAATTAAAATCACAATGGGAGAATGTTCCCTTTTTTAACTTTGAAAGCCTTGCATGTATGTCCCAGGCGCATGTCATGAGCCCTCTGTAATCTCCACAAAGTCAAGCTACTGTATGCCTAGTCTTTGGTGACACAACACTCATAAAAAAAAAGAGATAAAGAAATAATTTCATTCCAGCGTGGGCAGTTGCAGGATTTACAGGAAGAAATGGTGATTTATTTCTAAGTTAGGACTGTGTAACTTGGAAAGGATTTAAAAAGGAATGACGTGCCATTTTCCGTAATCTTTTACTTACACGAGGTGTACATTCATTTATTTAACACTCGAATACCCCTATTTAAAACCGGCAAATAAAGTAAGCATTCCTTGCTTTGTTCCCCTGACAGTCCAGATACTGGAAAAAATTCGGAAACATCCAGAGACCCGGGTTTGATCCAGACTATGGGAGCTGTCTGTACAGAGATTGTACCTTCTCCCCGTGACCTGCGTGGGATTTCTCGGAGTGCTTCGGATTCCTCCCACACTCCCAAGACGTACAGGTTTGCAGATGAATTGGCTTGGTGTAAATGTAAATTGTCCATAGTGGGTGTAGGATAGTGTTAATGTGCGGGGATCGCTGGTCGGTGAGGACTCAGTGGGCCAAAGGGCCTGGTTCCGCGCTGTACTTCTAAGCTAAACTAAACTTAAACCATTCTTTGTACAGCATCGAAGTACTCGATGTCCCAAACTGACCAGATGACTTGTTGTGGTTGGGATACTCTGAATCACCTACTGAACCACCCACTGCATTCTGTGGAACATTGCTAGACTTAGTTTCAGTGATTCCTTGTTATCCACTCAATCCCACTCTGAATATGCATTCTTTGTTTCACATCTCATTCTGCCTTTCCAAGTGCCATGGGATTTCAACATGAATGGAAGGAGTGTGAATAACTCTGGAAAAGGAGCATGAATTGGCCCTTCAGCCCGACGAGCAGTCCAGTGCTTCATCTATCTTACTCACAAGTTCATAATAGTAGGAGCAGAATTAGGCCATTCAGCCCATCAAGTCTACTCCCCCATTCAATCCTGGCTGATCTATATTTTGCTCTCAACCCCATTCCCCTGCCTTCTCCCCATAACCCCTAACACCCGTACTAATCAAGAACCCTTCCTGCTTTCCTCAGATTCCCTTCACCGTTCCATTGATCTCAGCCTCGAATGTACCCAATTCAGATTCAGATTCAGATTCAATTTTAATTGTCATTGTCAGTGTACAGTACAGAGACAACAAAATGCATTTAGCATCTCCCTGGAAGAGCGGGCATTCACAGTGGGTTGCAACAAATGTTGAGGCATAAGGAACTGGCGCAGTGGACCAGCGGTCAGGTACAAGTCTGGCATCACACAGCTCATGATATCCTGGGCTGATCCTTTCCCCTGGATGTTCGGGTGGGTTAACCAGCCCCAGTAAATTACCACTTAGTGTGGAAGGATAGGAGCAGATTTGAAGAGGGGGTCAGGAGGAACTGAGAGCGAATGGGAGTTACGGGGGCATAAGTGGGGAATGGGACTTCAGGATAGCTGGCATCAATGTGATGGGCTGAATGTCCTCCCTCAATTTTATGTTTGTGCCTTCAACACATTGTCAGGGATGGAGGTGGAGGCAGATATAACAGTGGTCTTTAAGAGGCGTTTAGATCAGCACACGAAAATGCACGGATTGGAAGGATATTTAGATTCAGATTCAATTTTAATTGTCATTGTCAGTGTACAGTACAGAGACAACGAAATGCATTCAGTTTATTTTAAGAATGAACTGCAGATGCTGGAAAATCGAAGGTACACAAAAAAGCTGGAGAAACTCAGCGGGTGCAGCAGCATCTATGGAGCGAAGGAAATAGGCAACGTTTCGTCCCGAAACGTTGCCTATTTCCTTCGCTCCATAGATGCTGCTGCACCCGCTGAGTTTCTCCAGCATTTTTGTGTAATTTAGTATATTTTAGTTTAGTTTAGAGATGCAATGCGGAAACAGGCCCTTGAGTCCGCGCCGACCAGCGATCCCCGCACACTAACACTATCCTAACACCAGGAATGATTTACAATTATATCAGGCCAATTAACCTACAAACCTGTACGTCTTTGGAGTGTGGGAGGAAACCAGAGATCCCGGAGAAAACCCACGCGGGTCACGGGGAGAACGCACGAACTCCGTACAGACAGACACCCGTGGTCGGGATCGAACCTGGGTCCCTTGGGCTGTAACTCTACCGCTGCGCCACCGTGCCGCGATCTGGAGGCGTACTGTTGTAGATTCAAGGGAGGGATCATAGGGCAATACCGTTTGGTGGAAAAGTACGGTCATGCAGTGGGTGGCACAGTGGCCCAGCTGGCAGAGTTGCTGCCTCCTGTGTCCTTGCCTCGATCCTGACCTCTGCTGCTGTCTGTGTGGAGTTTGCATGTTCACCCTGTGACCAATATGGTTAGCCTTCTAGTGATCCGGTTTCCTCCCACATGCGGGTTAGTAGGCTAATTGGCTGCTGTAAATGATTCCTCGTTTAGTTTAATTTAGAGATACAGCACGGGAGAACAGGTCCTTCGACCCTCTCAGTCCTCGTTGACCAGCGATCGATCACCCAATCCTACACTCTAGGGACAATTTACAGAAGCCAATTAATCTACAACAGGGGTGGGGAACCTTTTCATGTTGGAATGCCGCATTAAGTTAGCTGTAATCTAATAAGGCCGCATCCAAGAAACTTCAATTAGATATACTTCAAAATGTACATTACTTTGTTAAAATAGCCCTCATGACTTACTAATGTTTTAATTGTGGCTGTCAGTCAGGGAGGATGATTTTGTTGAATCTTCTTTAACTCTTTGCTACTTTAAATACGCTCATTTTAAGATTAAAATAAAAATACAATAAAAGATAAACAAAAACATATTAATAATAATAAAAAGATTTGTTCTGCAAAATTTGGATTTATTCAAAAGGCCGCACTTAATGGCCTTAAGGCAGCAATGCGGGTTCCCCACCCCTGATCTACAAACCTGCACGTCGTTGGAATGTGGGAGGAGACCAGAGCACCTGGAGAAAGCCCAGGCAGCCACAGGGAGTGTTACATCTATCCTACATATTTTTGATCGCCATTCTCGAACTGGTCACTGTAGGTTAGCCCTAGTGTGCAGGTGAGTGGTGAGGTGGGGAGGGGTTCAGGGGAATGTGGGCTGACTCAATTGCAGCTGGGTACTTGATGATGGCATCACCGTGGTGGGTTCACCTTCCCATGCCCCCCTCTCTACCCCCCCCCCCCCCCCCCCCCGCCCGCTCCGTCACCACCCCCCCCCCCCCGCCCCAACCCCCCCCCCCCACATCTCAACCTGGCCCACGCGCCTCTCAACACACCAGTTCAATTCAGCCAAAACGCCGTCTGTCTCACCTCGGAATCCACCTCCGTTGCCACTGGCACAGGCTGGGGAAGGGGAATCTTGGGGTCGGATCACCGGTGCAAACGCGCTCTTTTGTTTCACTGCGGGGAAGACAGAAGATGAGAAGGGAAGTATGGCAGAGGTGCTGCAGGACAGAGGGACAGCTGAGGCCACGGTCGGGCTGGGAGGCATAACTGCAAGAAAATAAAACAAAAAGGAGAAAGAAAAGAACAGCTCTGTCTTAGACATATAGTCCCATCATCTCCTGCAGAAGTGGAGTAGTGGATGTGCGCGGAGTGATTTTTTGTGCATTTATAATTTAACGGGACACTACCTCGGAAGGGCATTATTTGGCAAGTGTGTTTTTTTTCCTTTTTAAAAAAAATATACCATATTCTGCATAGAAACATAGAAACAAAGAAAATAGGTGCAGGAGTAGGCCATTCGGCCCTTCGAGCCTGCACCACCATTCGATATGATCATGGCTGATCATCCAACTCAGTATCCCATCCCTGCCTTCTCTCCATACCCCCTGATCCCTTTAGCCACAAGGGCCACATCTAACTCCCTCTTAAATCTAGCCAATGAACTGTGGCCTCAACTACCTTCTGTGGCAGAGAATTCCACAGATTCACCACTCTCTGTGTAAAAAATGATTTTCTCATCTCGGTCCTAAAAGACTTCCCTCTTATCCTTAAACTGTGACCCCTAGTTCTGGACTTCCCCAACATCGGGAATAATCTTCCTGCATCTAGCCTGTCCAACCCCTTAAGACCTTATTCTGCAATGTACCATATTCTGCACTGCCCTTCCCCTTTGCTATATCGATTATATTTGAGTGATGGTATTAATGTGCGGCATATTTTATTGTGTGGATCGCATGCACGACAAAGGTTTACAATATACCTGTGATATCACATTTAGTACATGCAACAATAATGAAACTAAACATAAACCTAAATCCTAAACAGCATTTCGCTGTGAATTTATAAGTTAAGGCATCAATATCTTTGCAGATCAGTATTTGGGACATCCTTTACACAATTGAAACATACGGCCAGTATATTTGGGTTTGCTGGTCATGCAGTGGCACAATTAGTGGAGCTGCTGCCTCATAGCTGAAGTGACCCAGGTTTGATCATGACCTCCAGTGATGTCTGTGTGGAGTTTGCAGTGATAGATATAGTGTGACAGGCCCTTCGGCCCACCGAGTCTGCACCGTCCAACGATCATTTATATCCTACACACACTAAAGACAGTTTACAGAAACCAATTAACCTGCAAACCTGCTCGTCTCTAGAAATATAGAAAATAGGTGCAGCAGGAGGCCATTCGGCCCTTCGAGCCAGCATCGCCATTCATTGTGATCATGGCTGATCGTCCCATGTCAATAACTCGTGCCTGCCTTCTCCCCATATCCCTCGACTCCACTACCCCCTAGAGCGCCATCTAACTCTCTCTTAAATCCATCCAGTGACTTGGCCTCCACTGCCCTCTGTGGCAAGGAATTCCATAAATTCACAATTCTCTGGGTGAAAATTTTTTTTTTTCTCACCTCAGTCTTAAATGACCACCCCTTTATTCTAAGACTGTGTGGCCCCTGGTTCTGGACTCGCCCAACATTGGGAACATTTTTCCTGCATCCAGCTTGTCCAGTCCTTTTATAATTTTAAATGTTTCTATAAGATTCCCCCCTCATCCTTCTGAACTCCAGTGAATACAAGCCTTGGAATACAAGTTTGGAACGTGGAAGGAAACCGGAGCACCTGGTGAAAACCAATGCAGTCACAGGGAGAACGTACAAACTCCGTACAGGCAAGGACCCGTAGTCAGGATCGAACCTGGCACTGTAAGGCAGCAACTCTACCGCTGCACCCTGTGAGTGCATGATTTTCCAGTGGATGCTCTGGTTTCTTCCCACACGGAAAATATATAGGGATTGGGGGGTTTATTGATCGCTGTAACTTGCTGCTCGTATGCAGGGGAGTGGTAGAATCTTGGAGAGTTGAAGGGACTGCGAGGAGAATTAAATGTGCTTAGGTACTGGATTGTTGGCACGAGTGGGCCAAAGTGTAAGTTTGTGTACTGTACTCTACAATTTAAAACATGCTACCATTGCAGATCAATAATTTACAAATATTTTATACATTTGAAATACACTTAGCCACCATTTTGTTATGAGTTTATAATTTAAACTCATAACAAAATGATCAATATTTGGCAAAGGTTCTACCCAGCTGAAAATACATCTAGCCACCATATTGCATCATGCATTGGAAGCGCATTTTTAAAATGTTAACCCTGTTCCTCTCTCAAAGGGGTGGCACAGTGGGCACAGCGGTAGAGTTGCTGCCTTACAGCGCCAGGGACCCAGGTTCAATCCTGACTATGAGTGCTGTCTGTGTGGAGTTTGTACGCTCTCCCCGTGACCTGCGTGGGTTTTCTCAGACTGACTGCATCAGTTTCTGTCCAATTGCAGCTTGGTTAAAAAAACACATTGGGATTTTTGGAACGATCTTATGGCACCCATACAAATGCAAGATGTTGCAGGCCTCATGACTTGTGCTGGAGATTGAGAGGATACAGCTTCCATCATGGAAAGCAGTAATTACAGATTCTGATAAGGCAAAGAGACTTCGAGTCTGAAGAAGGGTCTCGACCTGAAACGTCACCTATTCCTTCTCTCCAGAGATGCTGCCTGTCCCGCTGAGTTACTCCAGCATTATGTGTCTGACTTCGAGTCACAGAGGTATCCAGCAATGATAACAGGCCCTTCGGCCCAAATTGTCCATGCTGGCCAAGTTTGCATTCTGGGCTGTTTCCATTTGCCTGCATTTGGCCTCTAGTCTAAACTCTTCCTATCCAAATATTTGTTCAAATGTCTTTTGACGGTGACGAACTCTCTGTCAAGTCATCCCATTCTCGTTTGATAGTTCAAATGCCTGTGACATTGTGAGGGGGATTTAAATTCAAGTTACTAACTAAATCTAGAACAAAGAAAAATGTCTCAGCAACTGCAAGCATGAAAACATTGGATTGCCAAACATTGGATTGTCGGCATGGACTCGGTGGGCCGAAGGGCCTTGTATCTCTAAAACTAATAATAAAACTAAACTATAACAAATTGATTATGGTGTAATATTGATCTGGAACTTGGGAACCAATTAAATGTTGCCTGGGAAACTGGCAATCAGAAAAAAAGCTGTCTCAGAAAAAAACAATTTCTTTGTAACTTCCCTCCAGCAATCAGGCCTTAAGGACGCATCTGCCACGGGTGGCCATTGAAACTGACAAGCAATCACTTCCATTGACACGTGCAAAGATACTCGAATGAACAATGTAATGTACAGCTTTAGTAACTTTAGCTTACAGTAACAAAA
Organism: Leucoraja erinaceus; assembly: GCF_028641065.1. Classification (NCBI taxonomy): domain Eukaryota; kingdom Metazoa; phylum Chordata; class Chondrichthyes; order Rajiformes; family Rajidae; genus Leucoraja; species Leucoraja erinaceus. Next base: position 10,575,386 of record NC_073411.1, on the reverse strand, counting down.
ATAAACTCACAGCCATAAAAAAGACCTAGACTTTTAACAATCCAGCAGGAAAAAAATCACGATTGTTGTGAGTCTGAAACTCTCCAACTGCTAAACCCCCTTCTCACCATTGACATAATTGCTTTTATAGCGTGATTTTATATAACACAGGGTTTATTAAGAACACAAATTTGTGTTACAGCAGAACTGTACATGTATGAGACATGGGCGGGATGGGATGGGAGGGGAGAAAGCACTTTTAATGCTAGAATTATCTTCTATATCTCATTACTTTCAGCTTTCAGCTTAAAATAGGCACCATCTCAGATAACATAGATAAGCTATATAGGAATACAGATACATTATGCATATTATGTGTGTGTGTGTGTGTATATATATATATATACATATATACACACACACATAATATACACACACACACACATATATATATACACACACACACACATATATATGCATATATATATACATACGTACATACACATATACATACATTTGTGTGTGTATTGTACACACACACACACACACACACACACACACACACATACACACACACACACACACACACACACACACACACACACATATATATATATGCATCTATAGATAGCTTATATAGCACAGAATAAGGCTATTCAGCCCATACCACCATCAATCCTATCCCCCTCCTTTCACTTTTACAACATTTAGGAAGTATCAAGGTGAGCATGAATTTCCAAGGCAAACAAACATATGGATCAAGTGCTGATAAATTGGATTAATAAAGAAGGGAATTTGATGGTTGATAACATGGACGGTGGGCAGAAGGACCTTTAGTTTAGTTTAGGGATACAGCATAGAATCAGGCCCTTCAGCCCATCGAGTCCACACCAACCATTTCGCACTTCCTTATCACTGTGTCTCCCTCTTCCTTGACTCTCAGTCTGAAGAAGGGTCTCGAACAGAAACGTCACCTATTCCTTCTATCAATAGAATCTGCCTGTCCCGCTGAGTTACTCCAGCATTTTGTGTCTATCTCTGGACATTGATCACCTCTTCACATTAGTTCTATGTTATTATTCTTTCTCATCCACTCCCTGCACACTAAGAGTAATTTACAGACTCCAATTAACCTGTAAACACACACAGCTTCGAGATGTGGGAATAGAAACTGGAGCAGCAGAAGGAAACCACAGAGAAAACGGGTTCAAATGGATGTCAGGGGTAACGGGGAGAAGGCAGGAGAATGGGGTTGAGAGGGAAAGATAGATCAGCCATGGCGGAGTAGAGTCAATGGGCTGAATGGCCTAATTCTGCTCTGATAACTGTCGAACTTGCGAAAACGTGCAAACTCCGCACAGACAGCATTCGAGATCAAGACTGAACCCGGTGTGAGGCAGCAGCTCAACCAGCTGCGCCACTGTTTCTGAGCTGCATGACTCTTGGAAGAATTGTAAATAATTTAAAAAATAACACTTCTATTTGTGTTAATGTGTCTCACTTGCGCAGAGCTTGAAGCTATCAAGCACTTCACTGACATATAATCATAAATATAATCTATTACTGCTCTCCCACAGGGCAGGTGGAATAGGTTAGAGGATAGAAAAACCATTGAATAATCAGGAATGCAAATTCAACGCATATTTTAAAGTTATATATTCCATTCTTTTCTTCATATAATCTCTTCACTCTTGAGGCCCTGACTAATTTGTGTAGGAACTTTAGAACAATCATGGCCAGGTGGCAAACAAGATGGACAAAGTTCTGAATATGAAATATGAATGGATATTATTTCCACCAATTTACAAGAGAAATGTTAGTTTCTGGGTGGGGAGGGAGGGGGAGGGGGGCAAATAAATATTTTTGAAAGCAGTACATTTATGCCAGTAAGTTGTGCCCATGGCAAATATTTTGTTCAGTAGCCATCATGGTTTTTCAATATAGCATTAGAGTTGCTGCCTCACAGCGCCAGAGTCCCAGTTTGGATCCTGACTACGGGTGCTGTCTGTACGGCGTTTGTATGGACCCGCGTGGGTTTTCTCCGGGTGCTCGGGTTTCCTCCCACACTCCATATAACCATATAACCATATAACAATTACAGCACGGAAACAGGCCATCTCGGCCCTACAAGTCCATGCCGAACAAATTTTTTTTTCCCCTTAGTCCCACCTGCCTGCACTCATACCATAACCCTCCATTCCCTTCTCATCCATATGCCTATCCAATTTATTTTTAAATGATACCAATGAACCTGCCTCCACCACTTCCACTGGAAGCTCATTCCACACCGCCACCACTCTCTGCGTAAGAAGTTCCCCCTCATATTACCCCTAAACTTCTGTCCCTTAATTCTGAAGTCATGTCCTCTTGTTTGAATCTTCCCTATTCTCAAAGGGAAAAGCTTGTCCACATCAACTCTGTCTATCCCGCTCATCATTTTAAATACCTCTATCAGGTCCCCCCTTAACCTTCTGCGCTCCAGAGAATAAAGACCTAACTTATTCAACCTATCTCTGTAACTTAGTTGTTGAAACCCAGGCAACATTCTAGTAAATCTCCTCTGTACTCTCTCCAAAGACGTGCAGGTTTGTAGGTTAATTGGCTTCGGTAAAATTGTAAATTGTCCCTAGTGTGTGTAGGATAGTGCTAGTGTACTGGGATCGCTGGTCAGTGTGGATTAGATGGGCCGAAGGGCCTGCTGTATCTGTTACCTAAACTAAAATAAATATGCATGCCTTGGTGCACCGCAGCTCACTGTTCCAATCCTGGGAAGTAATTAGCAATTTACAAAAGACTATTAACCTACAAACCCGCACGTCCTTGGGATGTGGGAGGAAACCGGAGCACCTGGAGGAAACCCCCGCGATCACACAGGGCGAAGGTGCAAACTCCACACGGACTGCACCCGAGGTCAGGATCGAACCCACGTCTCTGGTGCAGGAACGGGGTGAGCCTGGGATCTGGGATTGACGAGGTGGATGGCAAATCACTGGAATGGTTGATCCGGGAACAGGGAAACAAGGAAAAGATGGAAGCAGGGAAGAGGGGAAATAATCTGGCTCATGTTGCAGCAGGGCACAACATTGTGCATGGAGCATAGAACATAGAATACAGAACATAGAACAGTACTGCACAAGAAATGGCCCTTCGGCCCACAATGTCTGTGATGCCAAGTCCATCTTTCATCCACTTGCACTTCATCCATATGTCTCCATTCAATAGACAATAGACAATAGGTGCAGGAATAGGCCATTTGGCCCTTCGAGCCAGCACCGCCATTCAATGTGATCATCCCCAATCAGTACCCCGTTCCTGCCTTCTCCACATATCCCCTTGACCCCGCTATTTTTAAGAGCCCTATCTAGCTCTCTCTTGCACTCCCTGCATATCCTTGTGCCAATATGGATCTGACTATTTCTGCAATATCTTAATTGAGTTCGGGCCTCACTAATTACACCGGATAAAGAGACAACATGATAATTTCTTGGCAGTAAACTGGATTACAGTGTAAGGTGGAGAGCTACAATGCCACCATTAGTTCAGCATTATAATTACCGTGCGATCCTTTATATTATACATTTTTGTTCAATGATGGCATTAATGACAGTAAGTTATTCATGCAGAAGAAGCAAAGTTGGTAGGCATACAGCTGAATGGTATTATATATCATAAGCATACAGCAACAGTGTAAGCAGTAATGCAAAGTGTGCCATAATATAACTCCTACACTTGTGTTATACCCAGTAACACAGTAGAAATTGGTTTTAAGTATTATAGAGTTTGGAGTTTAGTTTAGTTGGGCGTTTAAACGTACAGCGTGTTAAAGACCCTTTGACCCACTGTGTCAACACCAACCATCAATCACCTGGTCACACTGGTTCCATGTCCTACACACTGGGGGCAAGCTGCTCGAACCAATTAATCTATAAACCTGTGCCTCTTGGGAATGCGAGAGGAAACTGGAGCAAAACCCACACAGTCACAGGAAGAACGTGCAAACTCCGCACAGACAGCACCCGCAGTCAGGATCGAACCCGGGTCTCTGGCGCTGTGAGGCAGCAACTCTACCGCTGCACCACCGTGCCACCCCATATTATCCCGTAATATTATCTGCCAGAGCTATCTCCTGCCCACCTTTTCTCCTCCTGATTTCCAAATCAGTTCCATAGATGTTAATGAAATAAATGCCACATTGAAAGTGATGTTGTACATATTACATATTCTTCAAGTGCAGTTGATGGAGAATGAATTTCTAAAGCTTTCTTAGTTATAAGAATTATATACCCTATCATATATACACTAACTAGTTGTGCACCCAGTTACACACCATGTTTGGGAGAGTAAGACTTCAGTCATGTACATTGTATTACTCTATAATAAACAGTTAAACAGAGACATTACATTATTTAGTAATCAAACAAATGATGGCAGCATTGTAAACTTTAAAAGTGACTCATCCCCTTGAGAATATGGAGCATCAGGCTGCTCTGTCATCTACTATAGCTTCATTAAACTATAAAAAACATACAGGGAAACAGATTTGGATTAAACAGCATCCATAATTGGAAGACCAAGTTATAATGCGAGCAAGCTGAAAAAGAAAATATGTTAAAAGTATCACAGATGGCTGTGCAGGCCAAGTCAATGGATGTTGTTAAGGCAGAGGTCGACAGATTCTTGATTAGTACGGGAGTCAGGGGTTATGGGGAGAAGGCAAGAGAAGGGATGAGAGGGAAAGAGTAGACCTGATGGGCTGAATGGCCTGATTCTGCTCCTAGAGTTTATGAACAGTTTGAATTAAGAGTGATTACCGAGGACAGTATGTAGATGGTATGAAGATCTAAAGAAGGGTCTCGACTCAAAACGTCACCCATTCCTTCTCTCCAGAGATGCTGCCTGTCCCGCTGAGTTACTCCAGCATTTTGTGTCTATCTTCTAAAGAGCTAGTCAAGTCTCATGTTCTGAGTTTGCGCTTGAAGCAAGCCCACCTGGGTAAGGGCACAGTGGGCACCTTGCTCAATGGTTCAATGGTACTTTATTGTCATGTGTACCAACGTACAGAGATACAGTGCGGAAACTGGCCTGTCCACACAGGTTATGGGAATTGTTCTGACGTTGCTTTCCTGACATCACCTCGTGCTGGGATTACGGGACAACGATTCTGGATGGGAATAATTCCCATGTTGAAGAACACCATGCAAAACCACTAGTCTACCTCACTGCCTACCCCACTCCCAGCCCAACATTAACACCACTATTCAAAACCAGTGCCAAAACCCTTCCGAAATCTGGGTTTAGAACCAAACGACTGTAACATAGAAACATCGAAACATAGAAAATAGGTGCAGGAGTAGGCCATTCGGCCCTTCGAGCCTGCACCATTCGCCATTCAATATGATCATGGCTGATCATCCAACTCAGTATCCTGTACCTGCCTTCTCTGGGCATCTCTGAACATCAAGGCATTAGGGTAGACAAAAGGACACAAATTGCTGGAGTAACTCAGTGGATCAGGCAGCACCTCTGGAGAACATGGATCAGTGACGTTTCGGGTTGAGACCCTTCTTCATTGTGGGGAAGTGTCCCAACCAGTAACGTCACCAATCCATGTCCTCCAGAGATGCTGCCCGATCTGCTGAGAAATGCCCCTGTCCCACTTAGGAAACCTGAACGGAAACCTCTGGAGACTTTGCGCCCCACCCAAGGTTTCCGTGCGGTTCCCGGAGGTTTTTGTCAGTCTCCCTACCTGCTTCCACTACCTGCAACCTCCGGCAACCACCTGCAACCTCCGGGAACCGCACGGAAACCTTGGGTGGGGCGCAAAGTCTCCAGAGGTTTCCGTTCAGGTTTACTAAGTGGGACAGGGTTGTTGCTCCAGCACTTTGTGTCCTTTAGTGTATTAACCAGCATCTGCAGGTCTTTATTTCCACATTCAGATCCCCCTCCCAACTTGCCAACACATCAAGCTATTGTCTTGTCTTGGAAGCAAGGGAACAATTGAGAAGATACGATAGTAAGATGTTGTCGTCTGTTACATTGAAGAGGCAAGCCACTTACTGCCATAGGGTGAGCTGGCGGGAGAGCTGTTGAGGAATCCCGGGGAGCTTGGCACGCCAAGATTCGACATTGGCACGTTGCTGTAGCCATTGATGTTCCCACCGACCGTGCTGTAGTTTGACTGTTGTGGTGAGTGGGTGGGAGCGTAGCCTCGGGGGGAGATGCTGCTGCTGTTGTGGATGTAACCTGAGTGGAAACAGAACAAGACCAGGGTTAATGTACTGAGCTCACCAACCTCCTCCAACCTCACCTGCTGTATCCGTTGTTCAAGGTGCGGTCTCATGTACATCGGCGAGACCAAACGTAGACTGGACGATCACTTTGCTGATTCCGCCTGATCTCCCGGTTGCTAAACACTTTAATTCTCCTTCCCATTCCCGCACTGACCTTTCTGTCCCAGTTCTCCTCCAGTGTCACAGTGAGGCTAAATGCAAATTGGAGGAACAGGAACTCATATTTCCCTTGGACAGCCTACAGCCCAGTGGTATGAGTATTAATTCCTCAAACTTCAAGTAACCCCGGCATTCCCTCTCTCTCTATCCCTCCCTCACCGAAGTCGCACCAGCTTCTCATTTTCACCCTACAAACAGCTACCAATGGCCTGTTTCCTTTATCATCACCACTTTTGGAGGTCTGAAGAAGGGTCTCGGCCCGAAACGTCGCCTATATCCTTCGCTCCATAGATGCTGCTGCACCCGCTGAGTTTCTCCAGCATTTTTGTGTACCTGCTACTTTTTTGTCTATCTTTCATTCATTGTTCTTTATATCTCTACATCATCTTCTATATCTCTTGTTTCCCTTTCCCGTGACTTTCAATCTGAAGAAGGGTCTCGACCCGAAACGTCACCCATTCCTTCTCTCCTGAGATGCTTAGCCTTGTGGCTAGTATGTGGCCCTTGTGGCTAGTTGTGGCCTTGTATCTCCTTAGCCCTTGTGGCTAAGGGGATTAGGGGGTATGGAGAGAAGGCAGGTACGGGATACTGAGTTGGATGATCAGCCATGATCATATTGAATGGCGGTGCAGGCTCGAAGGACCGAATGGCCTACTCCTGCACCTAATTTCTATGTTTCTATGTTTCTATGCTGCCTGTCCCGCTGAGTTACTCCAGTTTTTTGTGTCTATCTTTGGTTCAAACCAGCATCTGCAGTTCCTTCCCACACATTAATGGACTGAGGCAAGCATAGAACCACTTGGCATAGACAGAGCAACGAGCAGCCAAGGAATACAAGTCTCAGGAAGTACGACACCTTCCAACACAAACTCGCACATCGAATCTCCAAGATCTTCGTTCCGAAATAAAAGTCCTCTGATGTACATGACACAGCTACATGATGAATGAAGTATTTCGCACCGCGCAGGGGACGGGGTGGGTTTGATGGCTGCAGACTTGGATCCATTCTAGTCACCCCAGGTTAAGATGCTCAGTAACAGCCAGAGAGCTCCTCCTTACATCTGCCCGAAGGGCCTGTCAAAAGCAGAATGGAAACAGCATATGTTCCACTATGGGGACCTGGCCAATTAACAAGACAAAACTTGAAAACATAGACCCGTTTCTCTCTCTTTCTTTCTCTCACTTTCTCTCTTTCTCTCTCTCTCTCTCTCTATCATATTCTCTCTCTCTCTCTCTCATTCTCTCCCTCACATTCTATCTCTCTCCATTCTCTTTCTCTATCTCTCACACATATTCTCTCTAATATTCTCCTATTTTCTCTCTCTCTCTCTCTCCCCCCCCTCCCTCCCTCTCTCTCTATCTCCCTCCTATTTCTCTCTCTCTCTCTCTCTCCCCTCCCCCCCCCCCCCCCCCTCTCTCTCTCTCTGTCCTGTCTCCTATTCTCTATCCCTCTTCTTCCTTTTGCCTCTATCTGAGCTGTCTTTGTTTGGTACCAAAACATGAACTGCAACACATTGGTAAACTAATAGATCGTGTGACAGGGCTCTCTTGATCTCGTTACAGTTTCTCAGTGGGAGTAATAACAACAAAGGCTAAACTACAGAGAGGGCCAACATATTCTTCATAAGTGATTTCACAGTTAACAAGCTACTCCACTAGTCTCTGAATCGGTGCATGTGTGTGTTAATGTCATTCCCAGCACAACAGCACCATTGTTGAATGACTTCACATTACCCTTCGCCCACTCCACACATCTGCACTGCAATAATGACACATGATGGTTTCCTGAGACTATGGGAGTGGATCTTGGACAGCAGTGTCTTCTGCTAATACTTTAACAGTCTTTAAACTTATTCTGAGCACAGAACTGTCAAGCAAAACAGTTTGAAAGACCTTTGGAGATTTTTCTAACCAGAAAATATGAGTATGAATATATAGGGTGAGCGCACAGAGTCTTCTCACCCCCCCCCCCCCCCCCCCTCCCCCCCTCCTCACCCGCTGAGTTTCTCCATCATTTTTGTCCACCTTCGATTTTCCAGCATCTGCTGTTCCTTCTTGAGCACAGAGTCTTTTACCCAGAGGAGGGGTGTCAGAGGTTACGGGGAGAAGACAGGAGAATGGGGTTTGGAGGGAGAGATAGATCAACCATGATTGAATGGCAGAGTAGACTTGATGGGCTGAATGGCCTAATACTACTCCTTTTCCTTATGACCTTATGATGAAGAACCAGACGAAATAGGTTTAAGGGGGGGGTAAGATTTAATAGGAACCTGAGAGGCACCTTGTGTCCAATAAGCCAATATCTTGGAGGTGTTGGTTACAATAAGAACTTCAGGTTGTTTTGAACTAAAACTTTTTTGATGTTATTTTATTTATTCTGTTATCTATGAGGTACTGCGTTTACTATGCTTCTGCAAGTAAGAATTAGATTGTTGTGTTTCCAGTACATATGTCAATTGAACGCCCTGGACTCTCGGAGTGGGCAGGGGATGGAGAACAAGGGAGAGAGACTCCTCCGAGAGTCAAGACAACAAATAAGGCAGGATACAGCTTCACTAGAAATAATGATTTAAAAGCACATGAGGATTAGAGTCTTTAGGAATCGAGAACTAGAGGGCAGAGGTTTAAGGTGAGAGGGGGAAAATTTAATGGGTAGATTTAAGGGGTAAAAATGTTCACAGCAAGAGTAGTGGGTGTATGGAGTGAGCTGCCGGAGGAGGTAGTTGAGGCAGGGACTATCCCAACACAGAGAGAGAATAAGAAGGGATGAGACAAAGACTTAAGACTTTTGCCTTCCATCACAGTGAGGAGGTGCCTGGTGAACTCACTGTGGTGGATGTTAGTTTGTGGTTATTGTGTGTTTTGTCATTTTTACGATATGTAGGACTGCAAGGCAACTAAATTTCGTTCAGGCCGCAAGGTCTGAATGACAATAAAGGCTACTTGTTACTTGTTACTTGTTACATTTAAGAAACATTTAGACTGGTACATGGATTGGACAGGTTTAGAGGGATATGGGTCAAACACAGGCAGGTGGGACTAGTGTAGATGGAACTTGTTGGTTGGTGTGGGCAAGTTGGGCCGAAGGGTCTGTTTCCACGTCTATGATGACTCTAGTCAAACAGCCAGTCTGGAGCACAGAGAAAACTGAAGGGTTTCGACCCGAAGATAGATACAAAAAGCTGGAGTAACTCAGCGGGTCAGGCAGCATCTCTGGAGAGATGGAATAGAAATAGAAATAGGTGACGTTTCTATTCAGACTGAAGACGGATCTCAACCCGAAACGTCACTTATTCCTTTTCTCCAGAGATGTTGTCTGATCCGCTGAGTCACTCCGGGCCTTCAGTCTCAAGCACGACTCGGTCTGGGTACCTGGGTGACTAATGGCGCCCAGTCTTGTCCCGTCCGTGCTCTTGTTCAGTCCTTGCCGCATGGCTACGAAACGCAGCGGGTCACTGTGCGTGGGGCTTACTCACCTTGGCTGTTGCCCTGTGCGGACTCCGAGATGCTGACCCCCAGCTGGCTGCTGTACGAGTTCATCCTCATCATGCTACTGTGGCTGGGAGTGTTGGAGAGGCCAGGGAGCTGGTTGGGAGTGCGTGGGACACTGTACAGAGCCTCAGCAATGTCGGCGGCTCTCTTCAGAATCATCTCCTGTGGAAAATACAACACGTTCAAGATATCATCCACCTGCAATGTGCCCTCTTCCCGGGCATTTATTACAGCTTAGTTAAGAGATACAGCGCGGAAACAGGCTCTTCGGCCCACCGAGTCCGTGCTGACCAGTGATCCCGTACACTAACACAATCCTACACACTACCAAAGCCGATTAGCCTTCATAACTGTACATCCTTATAGAAACTTACAAAATTCTTAAGGGGTTGGACAGGCTAGATGCAGGAAGATTGTTCCCGATGTTAGGAAAGTCCAGGACAAGGGGTCACAGCTTAAGGATAAGGGGGAAATCCTTTAAAACCGAGATGAGAAGAACTTTTTTCACACAGAGAGTGGTGAATCTCTGGAACTCTCTGCCACAGAGGGTAGTTGAGGCCAGTTCATTGGCTATATTTAAGAGGGAGTTAGATGTGGCCCTTGTGGCTAAGGGGATCAGGGGGTATGGAGAGAAGGCAGGTACGGGATACGGGATACTGAGTTGGATGATCAGCCATGATCGCATTGAATGGCGGTGCAGGCTCAAAGGGCCGAATGGCCTACTCCTGCACCTAATTTCTATGTTTCTATGTTTCTATCTTTGGAGAATTGGAGGAAACCGGAGCACCCGGAGAAAACCCACACTGTCACGAGGAGAAGGTACAAATCCGAAGCAGCGTGAGGTATAAATGGAATCAAAGGAAGGATGTTTAAGAAGGAACTGTGCAGATGCTGGAAAATCGAAGGTACACAAAAATGCTGGAGAAACTCAGCGGGTGCAGCAGCATCTATGGAGTGAAGGAAATAGGCAACATTTCGGGCCGAAACCCTTCTTCAGACTGAAGGAAATAGGCAACGTTTTTCAGGCCGAAACCCTTCTTCAGACTGAAGGAAATAGGCAACGTTTCGGGCCGAAACCCTTCTTCAGACTGAAGGAAATAGGCAACGTTTCAGGCCGAAACCCTTCCGGGTTTCGGCCCAAAACGTTGCCTATTTCCTTCGCCCCATAGATGCTGCTGCACCCACTGAGTTTCTCCAGCATTTTTGTGTACCTTCAAAGGAAGGGAGGTTGGTTTGTGTAACGGTCTGAGCTGCGTCTACAATTTGCTGCAATTTCTTGCGGTCTTGGATGGATCAGACGACTTTGTACAATTAGAGAATCGCGATCACAAGTTGATATTTGCATTGCATATTCCCAATTTTATCTCCATTTCCCTCCGGTCCGTGGTAGGAGGTGAACTTCATCTCCAAATCATTGGCTTGGGCCTCTGAACACAAATGCCAGCAAAGAGCCACCAACTGCAGTTGTACAGGGTCTTGGTGAGACCACACCTGGAGTATTGCGTACAGTTTTGGTCTCCAAATCTGAGGAAGGACATTATTGCCATAGAGGGAGTGCAGAGACGGTTCACCAGACTGATTCCTGGGATGTCAGGACTGTCTTATGAAGAAAGACTGGATAGACTTGGTTTATACTCTCTAGAATTTAGGAGATTGAGAGGGGATCTTATAGAAACTTACAAAATTCTTAAGGGGTTGGACAGGCTAGATGCAGGAAGATTGTTCCCGATGTTAGGGAAGTCCAGGACAAGGGGTCACAGCTTAAGGATAAAGGGGAAATCCTTTAAAAACCGAGATGAGAAGAACTTTTTTCACGCAGAGAGTGGTGAATCTCTGGAACTCTCTGCCACAGAGGGTAGTTGAGGCCAGTTCATTGGCTATATTTAAGAGGGAGTTAGATGTGGCCCTTGTGGCTAAGGGGATCAGGGGGTATGGAGAGAAGGCAGGTACGGGATACTGAGTTGGATGATCAGCCATGATCATATTGAATGGCGGTGCAGGCTCGAAGGGCCGAATGGCCTACTCCTGCACCTAATTTCTATGTTTCTATGTTTCTATATCACAGCCCACGGAAGCAAGCCTTTCCTTGATGGTCTCAAAGAACCCCTGAGGACTTTCCTCAGGCCACAGTTATCAATGAAGGGCTGTCCTAAGGGACAAGAGCTATCTAGAAGAATGCAAAAAAAAAAAAAAAAAACCCTGTCACCATGCAAGCCAAGAGCTGTGAACCCATGACAGTATGAATATGCTGACGATTTAACAGCCAGCTCTGTATAAGATGTACCATCCTGGATTCAAGCCTAAAGCCACAGGCCCAAAACTATCTGGATCGTAGCCTAAGACAACACTGGTTTTAACGCCAGTCAGTTCAGCTGAGCTCAAGGGAACAGTGGCAGCTTAAACATGTACCATTAATCACACACTTGTTTGACATCAAATCGCAGTTAGTTAGCTTGATCTCATTTAGCTTCAGATGCATGTGGTTTGCTCTGGTGGTGTAGTTGGTGAAAGGCAAACCGATTGTGGTTCGGAACCATTAGGAGCTGGTGGATCTCAGCGAGTGCTGAGTTGTGATCTGCGGGGTTAGGGATTTGTTGCTTCGATCTGTGCCCAAGATTCGAGGTCTGATGTTGGTCTTTGAGGTGAGACATGGTGGAGGAGCCACTTAATCAAAGCTCAACCCACACCAGCTCCTGATCATCCTCTGCTATAAAAGCACTAAATGTAGCCGCCAAGGAACGCAGGGGCGATACAGACTAAGGGACTGTGGTACACTGTGAAATCGACAGAAGGATGGAGGGTTGGGTGTGTACTCCTTTGGCAATTTATTTAGTTGTTTTAGACACGTGCAGGAAATTTTGACACCTGTGAACCAAATTTTGTTGTTGGTGTTACACAATTATTCTATTCTATTTATTCTGGTAGCTGTGTCAGAACGTGCAGGATTACAAAAAATAATTGTATTCAAAAATGACAATAAATAATTGTATAAAAATTGTATAATACACCCAGATCTCGCGGCTCATCCTCCAAGATTGCATTCCAAAATGATGTCATTATGTTTCCGTCTCCCCAAAAAACTGCCCAAACTGTCAGGATTAGGTCATGCACAGCTGGTGGAGCTGCTGCCTCAGAGAACCAGAGAGCTGGATTCAATCCTGACCAGGGGTGCTGTCTGTGTGGAGTTTGCATGTTATGCAACAACTGTGTGTTTTCAGCCATACCCCATCCTCGCCCCCCCTCCCCCAATGACTCATTGCTCCGATTCTCTCCTGCATTGCAAATATTTGGACGTTAGGTTAATTAGATCATCCAGTCATACTGTAGTCGATATTTGATGAGCGGAAGGTCCAGGCATCAAGCAACTTTTTTGGCCCAGGACCCATGTTAGCATGGATAATCTTCCGCTCATAGTCATACAGTGTGGAAACATGCCCTTGGGCCTAACATGCCCACATCGACCAACATGTCTCATCTGCTCTAGACCCACTTGCCTGCATTTGGCCCATATCACTATTGGCCACTTTAAATTGGCCCCAAACATTCAGGGAGTGGTAAAAGCTGAGAGGAGTTGATGAGGATGTGAGCATCATAAATGGGTTTGTGGTAAATAGGGGATTGATAGTCAGCATTGGCCTAATGGGCTGAAGGGCCTGTTTCCATCCCTATGGTTGATACAACCCTTGGATTGGACATTACTATCTGGGCACCTGCAAGACAGAATGAGCTGGACAGCGGATAGCTAAGGTACCTTGCAAGGGGTAGAAGAGAAGCACATTCTGAGCTATCACCACATGGATATTGTCAGTGGATACTTTTAAGGCAGAGATAGATTCTTGATTAGTATCAAAGGTTATGGGGAGAAGGCAAGAGAGTGGGGTTAGGAGGGAGAGATAGATCAGCCATGATTGAATGGCGGAGTAGACATGAAGGGCCAAATGGACTATTTCTACTCCTATCCCTCATACCTTTTAACCTTATGAACCTCCATCTATTCCTCCCGCCATTAAGATGCTAGAATGAATGCTCCTCCACCCACTAACGCAAGCACTTCCAGCATGGAAACAGGGTGGAAATGTTGAGGGAGTACAGCGTAGGTTCACAAGGTTAATTCCCGGGATGGCGGGACTGTCATATGTTGGTAGAATGGAGCGGCTGGGCTTGTATACTCAGGAATTTAGAAGGATGAGAGGGCATCTTATTGAAACATATACGATTATTTAGGGTTTGGACACGCTAGAGGCAGGAAACATGTTCCCGATGTTGGAGCCAGAACCAGGGGCCACAGTTTAAGAATAAGGGGTAAGCCATTTGGAACGGAGATGAGGAAATACTTTTTCACACAGAGAGTAGTGAGTCTGTGGAATTCTCTGCCTCAGTGGAGGCCGGTTCTCTGGATGCTTTCAAGAGCGAGTTAGATAGGGCTATTAAAGATAGCAGAGTCAAGGGATATGGGGAGAAGGCAGGAATGGGGTGCTGATTGTGGATGATCAGCCACGATCACATTGAATGGCGTTGCTGGCTCGAAGGGCCAAATGGCCTCCTCCTGCACCTATTGTCTATTGTCGTCTTTGGAGGGTAGAGTGGACTAGTTAGTATCATCGAGCACTCCCCGGACAACCACAGAACGCATGGAAGGGGTTTGACTGTCAAGACAGCACAGGAGCCAAGTGATGCAATGCGGAAACATCAGGTGCCGTTTTTCCATTTATTATTTGATGTGTAACACATCCTGGCCTGCTTATAAGACAATAAACTTTTATGATCTGTGCTTTGACAAGAACTGGCAGACCCAAGTGGGTTCTGTTGCCTCAGCACAGTGCCGCTACCAGTCGCTGCTCAACGTGGCTGCTGCAATAACTCAACGGAACTGACGGAACTGATTTAACTACAGAAATGGCTCATTCTCCAAGATGCCTGGCCAAATTCATGCAATTACGCTTCTGATTCCTAAACAAACTGTCCAAGATACTTTCGGAAGACTGGTCCAGTCCGAAAACCGAAACAAAGACTTGTTTCTCTTGCCACAGTGGGATTAGGATGCCTTGTTAAACATTAACTCTGACATAGTCAAAGGATGCTGAGCCATCTTTCTCTCCCATGCAAGAGAGGAATAGATCGGGTAGAGTCTCTTGCCCAGAGTAGGTGAATCGAGGACCAGAGGATGGAGGATCAAGGTGAAGAGGAAAATATTTAGTAGGGGTATGAGGGGCAACTTTTTCCACACAAAGGGATGGAACGAGCTGCCAGAGGAGGTAGTTGAGGCTGGGACTAGATAGATAGATAGAGATAGATAGATAGATAGATAGATAGATAGATAGATAGATAGATAGATAGATAGATAGATAGATAGATAGATAGATAGATAGATAGATAGATAGATAGATAGATAGATAGAAACATAGAAATTAGGTGCAGGAGTAGGCCATTCGGATTCGAACGAGCACTGCTATTCAATAGGATCATGGCTGATAGACAGAGACAGACAGACAGACAGACAGACAGACAGACAGACAGATAGATAGATAGATAGATAGATAGATAGATAGATAGATAGATAGATAGATAGATAGATAGATAGATAGATAGATAGATAGATAGATAGATAGATAGATAGATAGATGGAACGAGAAAGAGAGGAAGTTAGTTGAGGCTGGGACATAGAAATAGGTAGATAGATAGATTCGGCCCTTCGATAGATCATAGATCATAGATAGATAGATAGATAGACAGACAGACAGACAGACAGACAGACAGACAGACAGATAGATAGATAGATAGATAGATAGATAGATAGATAGATAGATAGAGATAGATAGATAGATAGATAGATAGATAGATAGATAGATAGATAGATATAGAGAGACACAGATAGATAGATAGATAGATAGATAGATAGATAGATAGATAGATAGATAGATAGATAGATAGATAGATAGATAGAAAGATAGAAAGATAGAAAGATAGATAGATAGAGAGAGATAGATAGATAGATAGAGAGATAGAGCCTGACTGCCATAGATAGATAGATAGATAGATAGACAGATAGACAGATAGACAGACAGACAGATAGACAGACAGACAGATAGATAGACAGACAGACAGATAGATAGATAGATAGATAGATAGATAGATAGATGATAGATAGATAGATAGATGGATAGATACTTTATTAATCCCTCAGGAAAATTTAATGTCCAGTAGCCAACACAGTCAGAACGTACATAAAATACGGACAATACATAAAAGTAATAAATACTTAAAAATAACCCAATAAATAACTATTAAAAGTGCAAAGCATCCCCATACAGCCTAGCGGTCAGTATTATAAAATCTCACGGCTGCAGGGGTGATCTCCTGAACCGCTCCGTTCTACAGCACAGGGAGAGTGGAATCGGTTGTTGTTCCGTCTGCTCCTCTGACCCTCCAGAGTTTCATGGAGGGGGTGCCCGGAGTTGTCGAGGATGACCTGCACCTTGCTCCTCATACGCCTCTCAAGCACATCCACCCCAGAGTCCACTCTCCCCCCCAGCACTGAGCTAGCTCTTTTCACCAGCTTGTCCAGATTTTCTTGCTGTTTTTATCAGTGATGTTGTTACTCCAGCAGACAACAGCGGACCAACCCAACATGTGACCCAGCATCTGGCAACAGGCATGGATGGCAATGAGTCCAGCAGCCTGCTCCGAGGATGATCTGGAAGACAGCTGCGGTACTGTGAGGCAGCAACTCTACCACTGCTCCACCATGCTGCCTAAATAACACAAACAGTGCCTGAGGCCAGGATTGAACTCAGGGCGTTGGAGCTGAGAGGCGGCAGCTCTGCTAGCTGTGCCACTGTGCCGCCAACGTATCCTAATGTGCTATGCCCCTGTCCCACTTAGGAAACCTGAATGGAAACCTCTGGAGACTTTGCGCCCCACCCAAGGTTTCTGTGCGGTTCCGGGAGGTTGCAGGTGGTTCCCGGAGGTTGCAGGTAGTGGAAGCAGGTAGGGAGACTGACAAGAACCTCCGGAACCTCCGGGAACCTTGGGTGGGGCGCAAAGTCTCCAGAGGTTTCCGTTCAGGTTTCCTAAGTGGGACAGGGGCATAATTGTGACTGAAGGCTTGCTTCGATTAGACTGATCCACTGAATGACAACATGGCAAACACTGTGCAGTACCTGGTTGTTTGGTGGTCCTCCATACAACGCCTCTACAAGGTCTGCTGCTCGCTTCAATAACATTTCCTGTGGGACAAAACAGTCAATTAATCTCCAATGTAACGTCATGAAACGATCACAGGATTTAACTCAAGCATTTTAGACTATTAATTATAGGTTTGTCAGATCGTGTCAATATTTCTCTGGGTTTTCTGATCGAGTTGTTGACCTTCATACCAACGTCTGCTGCATCACACTGTGGATCTCAGTTCTTGCATTATCCCAGGACAACATAGCACCGTGAATGGTAAGGCACTGGAGAGTAGAAACATAGCAACATAGAAAATAGGTGCCGTTCAGCCCTTCGAGCCAGCACCGTCATTCATTGTGATCATGGCTGATTGTCCCCAATCAATAGAAACATATAACATTATAAAAAGGACTGGACAAGGTAGATGCAGGAAAAATGTTCCCAATGTCGGGCGAGTCCAGAACCTGGAGCCACACAGTCTTAGAATAAAGGGGAGGCCATTTAAGACTGAGGTGAGAAAACAACTTTTTCACCCAGAGAGTTGAGAATTTGTTGAATTCCCTGCCACAGTGGGCAGTGGAGGCCAAGTCATTGGATGGATTTAAGAGAGAGTTAGATGGAGCTTTAGGGGCTAGTGGAATCAAGGGATTGGGGAGAAGGCAGGCACGGGTTATTGATTTGGGACGATCAGCCATGATCACAATGAATGGCGGTGCTGGCTCGAAGGGCCGAATGGCCTCCTCCTGCACCTATTTTCTACATTTCTATGTTTCTAAATAGAGTTTACAAGACAGAATAACTTTCCTTCTTTGCTTAGGAATTAGAACATACAACATACAACATTGAATAATACAGCAGGAACAAGGCCCTTTGGCCCATAATGTTTGTGCCAAACATGATGCCAACTAGAACTGATCTCATCTGCCTGTGCATGATCCATATCCCACTATTCCTTGTACTTCCATATGCCTATCTAAAACATAGAAACATAGAAACATAGAAATTAGGTGCAGGAGTAGGCCATTCGGCCCTTCGAGCCTGCACCGCCGTTTAATATGATCATGGCTGATCATCCAACTCAGTACCCTGTACCTGCCTTCTCTCCATACCCCCTGATCCCTTTTGCCACAAGGGCCACATCTAACTCCCTCTTAAATATAGCCAATGAACTGGCCTCAACTACCCTCTGTGGCAGAGAGTTCCAGAGATTCACCACTCTCTGTGTGAAAAAAAGTTCTCCTCATCTCGGTTTTAAAGGATTTCCCCCTTATCCTTAAGCTGTGACCCCTTGTCCTGGACTTCCCCAACATCGGGAACAATCTTCCTGCATCTAGCCTGTCCAACCCCTTAAGAATTTTGTAAGTTTCTATAAGATCCCCTCTCAATCTCCTAAATTCTAGAGAGTATAAACCAAGTCTATCCAGTCTTTCTTCATAAGACAGTCCTGACATCCCAGGAATCAGTCTGGTGAACCTTCTCTGCACTCCCTCTATGGCAATAATGTCCTTCCTCAGATTTGGAGACCAAAACTGCACGCAATACTCCAGTCTCTTAAAAGTCTCTTAAAAGCCACTATCTGCTTCCACCACTACACAGGGGATGTGTTCCAGGCCCCCACCAAATGTTTGTGGAAAATAACTTGCCCCACAAATCTCCATTGAACATTCCACCTCTCACCTCATAGCTATGCCCACTAGTGTTGGACATTTCCACCCTGGGGAAAGATTCTGACTGTCTATCATATCTATGTGACTGTCTAACATATCTATGCCGCTATCTACTGAAGATAGACACAAAATGTTGGAGTAACTCAGCGGGTCAGGCAGCATCTCTGGAGAGAAGGGATAGGAATAGGAATAGGTGACGTTTCGGGTCGAGACCCTTCCTCAGACTGAAGACGGATCTCAACCCGAAACGTCGCTTATTCCTTTTCTCCAGAGATGCTGCCTGACCCGCTGAGTTACTCCAATATTTTATGTCTATGCTGGCAATGACTTGCAGGTCAGAACTGTCCGCAGTGCTGAAATAACACAGGTGCTGGTCCTCAAAGGCTTCTTAATTAGCCTCTGTGATTGAAACAAACCTCTTCTCTGTGGATCAGCATTGTGAGAGGAACACTTTGCTTCATGCAAAGGGCAATAAAATGCACATCTCCTCCACCCAGTCGCTCTGATCATAACTCCATTTGATCAGGTTTGATCATGGTTTAATGCTCGCTCTCCCAGCTTATGCAAACCTGATACTGAGGTGTGTGTGAATGTGTATGTGCATGTAGGCATGTGTGTGTGAGAGTGTGTGTGTGTGTGTGTCAAAGTGTGTGTGTGTGTGTGTGTGTGTGTGTGTGTGTGTGTGTGTGTGTGTGTGTGTGTGTGTGTGTGTGTGTGTGTGTGTGTGTATCTGTGTGTGTGTGAGTGTGTATGTGTGTGTGTGTGCGTGGTGTGTGTGTGTGTGTGTGTGAGTGTGTATATGTGTGTGTGTATGTGTGTGTGTGTGTGTGTGTGTATGTGTGTGTGTATATGTGTGTGTGTGTGTGAGTGTGTGTGAGTGTGTGTGAGAGTGTGTGTGTGTGTGTGTGTGTGAGAGTGTGTATGTGTGTGTGTGTGTATGTGTGTGAGTGTGAGTGTGTGTGTGTGAGAGTGTGTGTATGTGTGAGAGTGTGTGTGCGTGTGTGTGTGTATGTGAGAATGTGTGTGCATGTGTGTGAGAGATAGTGTGCATGCGTGTGCATGTCGGGTGTGTGTGCGAGTGCATGTCGGGTGTGTGTGTATGTGTGAGAGAGTGTGTGTGTGCATGTGCATGTAGGGTGTGTGTGTGTGAGTGAGTGTGTGTGTGTATGCAGGGTGTATGTGTGTGTGTGGCGTTCATGTATGTGTGTGCATGCAGGGTGGCTGTGTGTGTGATTGCGTGTCAGTTGTACGCGTGTGTGTATGACATGTGTGCATGTTTGTGAGCATGGCATGTGTGTGGGTAGACATCTTGAGAGGGACAGACAGGAAGTGCTGGAGTGATTCAGCAGGTCAGGCAGCATCTCTGGAGAACATGGATAGGTGATGTTTCAGGCTGAAGAAGGGTCCTGGCCTGAAACGTCACCTATCCTTATTCTCCAGAAATGATGCATGACCTGCCGAGTTACTCCCGCACTTAGTGTCTTTTTTTTTGCAAACCGGCATCTGCAGTTGTTTATTTCCATATTGCGAGCGACAGAGTGTGTATGTGATGCCTTTCATGGTCAAACACTGAATGGTTCCAACGTGAAGAATGACCCATGGCTCGAGGTCAGAGCTTCCATCAGAGGAAGAGACTGTGGCAAACAAAGAAGCATTTGCCTGTCGGACACCTCATGCCTATAGCTTCCACAGTAACCTGGAGTTTAGAAGGTTGAGGGGGGGGGGACCTCATTGTAACTTACAGAATAATGAAAGGCGTAGATAGAGTGGATGTGGAAAGGACGCTTCCACTGGTGGGTGAGTCTAGGACCAGAGGTCATAGCCTCAGAAATAAAGGGCGCTCTTTTAGAAAGCAGATGAGGAGGAACCTCTCTAGTCAGAGGGTAGTTAATCTGTGGAACTCATTGCCACGGAAAGCAGTGGAGGCCAAGTTAGTGGATATTTTTACGTCAGAGATAGACAAATTCTCGATTGGAACGGGTGTCAAGGGTTATGGGGAGAAGGCAGGAAATTGGGATTAGGAGGCAGAGATCAGCCATGATTGATTAGCGGAGTAGATGGGCTGAATGGCCCAATTCTACTCCTATAAATGGTGAACACGATGGTGTATGCCTACTATGTGTAAGAAGGAACTGCAGATACTGGTTCACACCGAAGATGGACACAAAATGCTGGAGCAACAGCGGGTCAGACAGCATCACTGCAGAAAAGGAATAGGTGACGTTTCGGGTCGAGACTCTTCATCAGACTGCTATGTTATGCATGTTATGTTATTCTCAGAGCTCCACACATTGCGTGCATGCTCTAATTTAATCACTCAGTGTTGTTCTACTAACCTTTGCTAGTCTTTCTGGGTCACCAGGGTGCCTTGGGATGACCTTCTGCAGCCTCTGGAATCCATAGTCTATTGTTGGTTCATTCAGGGCTGTGGGACCAAGTGACAAATTGACCAGATTAGCTCCAGAAAGATTGAAAAGATTGAATAAGGAATTAACAATAAACAATGCACCATTTCAGGACAGAGGCACACATCTGAAAAGCACTCGGAATTTTGTCCGGATCAAAGGAAGTGCCGGACTATCAGTTGCTGGAGGATCAGTGGTGTACCAGTGGCCTGGTATCGCCAAAATCCCCAATCATTTTGACATTTGTATTTCGCAATGATCAGATTTGAAGTGAACTTCTGTGCTTAAAGGGCCTGTCCCACTTGGGTGATTTTTTTCGGCGACTGTTGGCATCATTGACTGATGTATCAGGTCACCGAAAAAGTCGAGGCGTGACGCGGCGTGATGATGTAATGACGTGCGGTGTCTCCTCAAGTGCCGCAACGTTTTTTTGGTCGCCGCTGGATTTTGAAATGTTCTAAATCTTTCGGCGACCCTGACACGTCAGTCAGTGACTCCGGCAGTTGCCGAAAAAAATCACCAATAGACCCTTAACACGTTGAACAATATTAGCCCCTGGCATACCTCAATGCCAGCCAACAGGTAGAAAATAGAACTAACGTTTTGTTAGAAAATACCAACACAGGTGATGTATATAAAATGTAATAGGTTCAGACTGAAGATAGACACAAAAAGTTGGAGTAACTCAGCGGGACAGGCAGCAACTCTGGAGAGAAGGAATGGGTGATGTTTCGATCGAGACCCTCATCCAGTCTGAAGAAGGGTCTCGGAGTGGGAGTACAGAGTTTGTACGTTCTCCCCGTGACCGGGTGGGTTTTCTCCGAGATCTTCGGTTTCCTCCCACACTCCAGGTGTGTAAGTTATTTGGCTTGGAGTTTGTGTAAATTGTCCCTGGTGGGTGTAGGATGGTGTTGGTGTGCAGGGATTGTTTCTTCTTCTTGCGTGTGGCGTGCACAGCCTAACGTTGTAGAGCAACTTGGTCTATTTGATCTTATTTGATTGTGCACGCCAGGTTGATTGCATTCGGCGAAGGTTGCAATCTCCCACCCCCGGGGATCGCTGGTCGTTGTGGAAGATGCTAATTATGCAGCTACATGCTAACGTATATTGTTGCAAAGGCACTCAATTGTCCACTGTAAGTTGCCTGTAATGTACAGGAATTGTAAAGTGGGATAAGCTAGAACTAACGTCAATGGGTGATCTGGACTCTAACCTGCTGCTGACCTTCTACCGCTCGTCCATCGAGAGCCTGCTGACATACTGCATTACAGCATGGTATGGCAGCTGCACCATGGCAGACAGGGAGAGGCTTCAGAGGGTAACCAGGACAGCGCAGAGGATCATTGGCTGCCCTCTCCCCTCCCTGATGGACATCTACACCTCCCGCTGCCTTAGCAGGGCAAAGAATATCATCAAAGACAGCTCCCATCCTGCGTTTGGACTGTTCGACCTGCTGCCCTCTGGAAGGCGCTATAGGTGCATCAAATCCAGGACAAACAGACTCAGGAATAGTTGCTTTCCGAGAATTATATCTACTATAAATTCAAATTCACACATGCACTGACTACACCGCCCAACACGGACTTCCATCTGTATATATGTATATATGTATGTAGCGCCACAGAATGTGTGCACCTATTCCCCCCCCCATCTCCCTTCTGTTTTTTGTTTTTTCTGTTTCTTGTTTTTTGTGCTAAATTGTATGTATGCACTGAGTACGAGCAGCTTTCAGTTTCACTGTACATGTATAGTGACAATAAATGGCATATCTATCTATCTATATCTATCAATGGTCGGCATGGGTCCGCTGGGCCGAAGGGCCTGTTTCCACGCTGTATCTCTAAACTAAACCAAATAGCCTCCTGTTGCCCATTTCTGCCTTACCATCACCCGCTGTTTGACTGCATCTTGCGGGCAGGACCAGCTCTTAATCCACTGCCCTGGTGGTGAATTACAGGGATTGTAGAGAACCAGTTGTATTTTCCAAGTACCGTTAAATCTGCCCATGGAAACTGCAGCCAGCAATTTACTGCTGACAGGAGACTTACATAATTAGCTTCATTACTTTGTCAGCACCAAGCAACATAAACAACTGATCCAAACATTCACAAGACGTCGGAAGCACAGAACCCGGGTGGTGAGCGTATGGAACGAGCTGCCAGAGGAGGTCGGTGAGGCAGGTATTACTGCAACGTTTAAGAAACACTTGAGCAGGTACATGGATAGGACAAGTTTTAGTGGGATTTGGACAAACGCAGGCAGGTGGGACTAGTGCAGATGGGACATGTTGGTCGGCATGGGCACGTTGGGCTGAAGGGCCTGCTTCCACATTGTACGGTTTCATGAGAGGAAGATTTTCAATGCTAAAAAGGGACCTCGGCCAAAAAAAAAAAGCTCGATGCCTGGATCCTCACCCCATCAAATATAGACGACAGGAAGGACACAAAGCACTGGTTACACACACACATCTTAGCTTTGAAAGGCAAGAATGGTACTTGGTGAGTTATGGCTAACTGAGGGTGTGGAAATGGGGCATGTGAGCATCTGTGACACAGAACCCTGGCAGGAAACATCATGGAGGCATGAGTCAGGCAGCAGAGAAACTAGCAGAGAAACTGTCCGATATTCATCTGTACCACTCGCCCAATCCAGCAGTTGGTCTGTGGCTCTTTGTGACTTGGCTTGCTTGCCGAGATGTTTAATAAAGAGCTGCAGATGCTGGAAAAAAATCGAAGGTAGACAAAAAATGTTGCGGAAACTCAGCGGGTGAGGCAGCATCTATGGAGAGAAGGAATAGGTGAGACCCTTCTTCAGATATATCAACGTATGTTAGCATCTGAGCAGGGATTGTAGCATAACCAAGCTCCCATCTTGATTATACTATAGTTCACATGTTCATAAGACCTACGTTCTAAGTTCTAAGAGCAGAATTTATGCCATTCGGCCCATCAAATCTACTCTGCCATTCCACCATAGCTGATCCATTTTTCCCTCTCAACCACATTCTCCTGCCTTTGCCCCATGACCCCTGACCTGGACCCCTGTGTGGCATTGATCCGTGAGCATTCATTGGAAAAAGATCTAATTCCTGGGATACCTTTTCCCATCGGGCAAAAGGTGTAGAAGTGTGAAACTGTGCATCTCCAGATTCAGGGTCAGTTTCTTCCCAGCTGTTATCAGGCAACTGAACCATCCCACGATAACTAGATCAGTCTGAAGGACGTTCTCTACCCGAAAAGTCGCCAATTCCTTCTCTCCATAGATGCTGCCTCACCCGCAGAGTTTCTCCAGCATTTTTTGTCTACCTACGACAACTGGAGATCGGTCCTGAAATACTATCGGGCTATCTTTGACCGGACTTTACTGGCTTTAACTTGCACTAAACGTTATTCCCTTTATCATGTATCTGCACAATGTGGATGGCTCGATGGTAATCATGAGTTGTCTTTCCGCTGACTGGATAGCACGCGACAATAGCTTTTCACTGCACGTGACAATAAACAAAACAAAACTAATTTCCCTCTCCCAGTGCGGGTGAAGCCGATATAATGAGCCAACTGGAGAAATGCTGGAGAAACTCAGCGGGTGAAGCAGCATCTATGGAGCGAAAGAACCAGGCAACGTTTTGGGTCGAGACCCTCGGCCAAAACCCAGCCTGAGGCTGGAGCCTCAATTTCTCCTGCACAAAATGCTGTACTGAGTTTGGCCTCAGGGCCTCTCGTTCCTTTTGCAACAATCCTGCCTCTCAGCGCACCAACAATATAACAACTCCTCCCTTTTCCAAAAAAATAAATCCTTCGCCAGAATCCAAGGCTTCCTGTGGAAACGGCAAATTCCTGAAGTGTTAAGCCATTTTTTTTTTTGCACGGGACTTAAAAGTTGCTCCAACTTCGGAGGGAAAAGATGAACGAAAAGCCAAGTAAGAGAAGACTATTCATTAAGACTTGCTAACAATTTCCAACAATTCTCCAGGTGGTGATTTTAATGTTACTGAGAAATATATCCTTGCAAGTAATTTAATAATTCACCAGCAAGAGGAAATGCCAGTGGCAATTACATCATCAGAAAGTGTTCATCATTCTGTTTGAGATGCTTGCAGCAGAGGTAGTGGTGATAAAGGGCTCCCCAGAGCACGAGCATGTGGCGCTTGAGGTGAGGGGAGGAGGGAGGGGGGAGGGTTTAGTGCTGTTCTGCTCCTTGGGTCCATTGTCCTAATAAATTACTGCCTCTGCAACATACAGCTTGCAGATGGAGCATTGCAACACAATTGTTGCTGAGCTCCAGTGGGAAATTAGAGAGGTGGAAAATGGGTAACCGCATTTAACCCCTTGCGGGACTTGGGGAAGGTCCATGGCTGGCTGAGGAATGTGCGGAGAGAGGGAGATCCATCTCTTTCTGCCCTCCCTCCCCCCCCCCCCCCCCCCCCCCCCCCCCCCCCCCACCCCCCCCCCCCCCCCCCCCCCACCCCCCCCCTCCCTCTAACCCCTAGAAAGCAAAGATCAGGAAGCTGTTTCCAGGCAACCTGATAGGATTGATTGATTGTGGAGCTTAAAGTATTTCAGGTTTTACACTGCTCAAAGCAGCGATTGTGTCTTCATGGCCTTGCAACTTTCCTTTCTGCTTTTCTGGCCTCCCTTGCTGTAAAGCACTCACTATGGGTCAGTTTCTCAGCCTGTGCATCGACACGATGTGACCATTCTTCTGTTGGTAGTGAGTGCCACCAAGCAGTTCATCGTTATTTGTTTCGCTCAGAGATGCAGCGCGTAAAAACGTTGGCCCACCGAGCCTGCGCCGTCCAGCGATCCCCGCACACTTACACTTTCCTGCACACACTAGCAACAACTTACAATTGTACCAAAGCCAATTAAGCTACCAACCTGTACGTCTTTGGAATGTGGGGAGAAAAAACGGAGATCCCGGAGAAAACCACTCAGGTCACAGGGAGAATGTACAAACTGTGTACAGACAGCACCCGCAGTCAGGATTGAACCCGGGTCTCTGGTGCTGTAAGGCAGCAACTCTACCGCTACTCCACCGTGCTGCCCTTCAATTGTGCAATGCATCATAATGGCCCTGTCCCACTGTAAGAGTTCATTCAAGAGCTCTCCCGAGTTTTAAAAAAAATCAGACTGAGACGCAAGTTTTAAGAACGGAGAATGAACATAGCGGGTACGTCCGAGCTCGGGGACGTCTCTTAGCGGCTCGTAACGCTAACGGCAGGTACTCGGGAAACACGGTAAGCCCGGGAAGACTCGTGAAGATTTTTCGACATGTTGAAAAATGTCCACGAAAGCCCAGAGTACCGACGAGCGGCAATTACCGTAAATCTCCGAGTTCGAATCAGGGAAAACCCGGGAGAACTCTTGGAATGAACTCGTACAGTGGGACAGGGCTTTAACAACACGGACACTATCTGAAACTTCATGGGCAAGGGCGAACAGCCAAAAGCCTCAACAAGTAATCCAATGATCCGAGTTAAAATACATTTTAGTTTTAAATGCAGATAGTGGTAATCTGACGGAAAATATGCTGGAAAGACTCAGCAGGTCAGTCAGCATCTGTGGAAAGAGGCAGACAGTTAACGATATTGTTTTTGTCTCGCCACAGGTGATGCCTGAATGGCCGAGTGTTTCAGCATTTTCTGTTTTCTCCACCTGAGTTTACAATCGCCCTTGGCAGCAGCAGAATGTAAGTTTAAAGCTGTTAAAAGTATCTGAAACAAAACGTTTGTATCAGAGGTGCGATTACATTTCGATAAAAATCCTCCTGGGAAGGGGATGTGTACAAAATGCAAAGTCCTGGAAGAACTCCGTCAAGAGTCAAGAGAGTTTTATTGTCATGTGTCCCAGATTGGACAATGAAATTCTTGCTTGCTGCAGCACAACAGAGTATGTAAAGGGAGGTGAATCTGAGGAAGTTATTGCCACTGAAGTCAATGGATATTATTAAGGTAGAGATAGATAGATACTTGATAGATACTAATACAGGTGTCAAGGGTACACAAAAAAGCTGGAGAAACTCAGCGGGTGCAGCAGCATCTATGGAGCGAAGGAAATAGGTAACGTTTCGGCCCGAAACGTTGCCTATTTCCTTCGTTCCATAGATGCTGCTGCACCCGCTGAGTTTCTCCAGCTTTTTTGTGTACCTTCGATTTTCCAGCATCTGCAGTTCCTTCTTAAACAGGTGTCAAGGGTTATAGGGAGAAGGCACGAGAATGGGATTGGGGGGTAGCATTAGATCAGTCACGGTTTAATGGTGGAATAGACGATGGGCCAAATGGCCTAATTCAGCTTCTATCACTTATGACCTTATGAATCTGTGATGGAAAATTGATAGACAGGATATCTCTGTGACTGATGCAGCCATAATGTATCTCTAAATTTACTGAAGTGGTTGTCTCTTAACTCCAGAGAGAAGTAATCGCAATAAATGTTGATCACGTCAGGATCTTCTCTGGGTGATTAAATTAAAACATAGACTTAGTTTTAGTTTTCGTGATACAGCTCGGAAACAGGCACTTTTGGCCCACCCAGTCCGCGCCGATCAGCTATTCCCGTACACTCCCACGAACCGACACACCAGGGACAAGTTTTACGTCTTTGGAGTGCAGGAGGAATCCGGAGCACCCGGGGAAAACCCACGCGGTCACGGGGAGAATGTACAAACTCCGTACAGACAGCACACACACACAGTCAGAATTGAACCCGGGTCTCTGGCGCTGTGAGGCAGCAACTCTGCCACTGTGCCGCCCCTGTAATTTGGTGCTTGAGAGCTAGCATGGATTTGATGGGCTGAAGGGCCTGTTCCCTTGCTCTATGACTCCGTGTGCAGTAATCTCCGATGTTCCATATCACCCGGTTCTCCGTGTATGAATCTTTAAAAGGTTTCAAGTCAAGTTGCAACTCAAAAAAAAAAACTTGCGTCTCAGCTTATTTTTTTTTAAGCCTTTATGAACAAAACCCCAAACTATCATTATGCTCCAGCCTTTGCTTCCCAACACTTCAAATTATACCGCACAAATTGCCTGCAATAATACAGTCTGTTCTCTGGAGTTTAGAAGAATGAGTGGTGATCTCATTGAAATCTATAAAATTCTAACTGGGCTTGACAGCACAGATGCGGGGAGGCTTTTTCTCCTGAGCGGTGTCTAAAACTGAGGGCCATGGTCTCAGAATCACGGCACAAAGGTTTAGGACTACAATGCGGAGATATCTTTGCTCAGGGAATTGTGAACCTCCAGAATTCCGCGGCTCAAGTGACCATCTGGGTGGTACGTGTGGGATTGAGAATGATACATTTTGGTGGGGTGAGATAGAGAGGGAGGCTGAGAAGAAATGTAATTAATAATAGAGAACAGGTTTGAAGAGTTACATGATTTTTCCAGCTAATCCTTAAAACTGAGATTACATTCGTTGAAAGAATAAGACCTGATTCCCCAAGCTTCTCAAGCACTGGAAAATGAGTGCACACGGTTTTTTTTTTAGCACAGAAAGTACTCTTTGTTTAAATGTAATGAAACCACAGCACAGTGGCTCAGCTGGTAGAAATGCTGCCTCGCAACCCCAGAGACCACAGGGTCGATCCTGACCTCGGGTGCTGCCTGCGAGAAGTTGCATGTTCTCCCTGGGAAGGCGTGGGGTTCCTCCGGGTGCTCCGGTTTCATCCCACATCCCAAAGACGTGCGGGTTTGTAGGCTAATTGGCCCTCTGTATATGGCCCAGAGTGTGTGGGTTTAACGGATGCGAAAATGGGATAGCACAGAACTAGTGTGAATGATGATTGTTGGAGACTCAGTGGGCCGAAGGGCCTGTTTCCATGCTGTATCTCTAAAACTAAACTAACACTTACTGCAGTGTGTCATTGGGTAGGGAACCTAAAATGGCTGCTGAGAGGAATTCTGGCAAAAGAAAATTCTCAAAATAAGAAACCATTCAGTAATGTGAGTCAGGAAAATGTATTTAGCAGTAGGTGTTGGAATCTTGGGAATAATCTACCCTAGTGTCTCAGATCCTGGTTAGATTCATGGCTGAGATTATTAGATATTAAAGGAATGAAGGGATATACAGGTTTCGTGCAGGGAAACAGAAGTTAGTTTAGCTTAGCTTAGAGTTTCAGCATGGAAATGATCCCTTCAGCCCGAGTCCATGCCATCATCGATCAACAGGTCACATTAGTGTTCCATGTTATCCCACTTTGTCATTCACTCACGACACATCAGGAGTAATTCACAGAGGGACAATTAACCAATAAACCTGCACGTCTGTGGGATGTGGGAGTAATCCGAAGCATCTGGAGGACAATAGACAATAGGTGCAGGAGTAGGCCATTCGGCCCTTCGAGCCAGCACCACCATTCAATGTGATCGTGGCTGATCATCCCCAATCAGTACCCCCGTTCCTCCCTTCTCCCCATATCCCCTGACTCCACTATCTTTAAGAGCCCTATCTAGCTCTTTCTTGAAAGTATCCAGAGAACTGGCCTCCACCGCCCTCTGAGGCAGAGAATTCCACAGACTCACAACTCTCTGTGAGAAAAAGTGTTTCCTCATCGCCATTCTAAATGGCTTACCCCTTATTCTGAAACTGTGGCCCCTGGTTCTGGACTCCCCCAACATCAGGAACATGTTTCCTGCCTCTAGCTTGTCCAAGCCCTTAATAATCTTATATGTTTCAATAAGATTCCCTCTCATCCTTCTAAACTCCAGGGTATACAAGCCCATGCGCTCACAGGGAGAACGTGCAAACTCCACACAATCAGCACCCGAGGTCAGCTCTGGCGCTGTGAGGCAGCAGCTCTACCAGCTACACTACAGTGCCGGCCTGAGGATAGATCAGCCATGAACTTACTAAAAGATGAAACAGGCACAAGGGATCGAATTGGCCGACAGGTACTTCTATTCCAATTCAGATGTTGTTATGTTTTAACAAATGATTCAATTCCTAACTCGTTTTGTCTACCTGTATTTGATCAGAAAGAATGCGTCATCGAGTTGTACAGCATGGAAATAGGCCCTTCGGCCCACCATATCCATGCCAACCATCCTACACTCAGACACTGTTATTCTCTCCTCCCTCCCACACACACCCCCCCCTCATTCAACCATCTTCTTACACACTGGGATCAATTTACTCAGAGCAATTAGGTTTGTTGAAATCACTAACTGCTGGGTTTTTTTTTTGGTTTTGATTTGTTGTGCAGTTATTAACAATCTCTCATGCCTAGTCACTTTTTTTTTAAAATTGCAATTACCTGTAAGTGTGGTGGAAAGTTTCCATCCGGGAAAATCTCTCTCCAAAATGTGACAAGAAATGCACCATCTTAATACGATTAGTTATAAAGGGAGATGAGAGAGGAGTTGTTTACACTAAAAACAAAACCCTTGTTGATCTTATTATAATACTCAATTAAATAGCGAATGTGCAATGATACCCGGCACTATTCACAGTGGCACAGCTGGTAGAGCTGGATGCCTAACAGCTCCAGAGACCCAGGTTCAATCCTGACCACAGGTCCTGTCTGTGTGGAGTTTGCGCGCTCTTCCTGTGGCTGAGTGGGTTTCCCCTGAGTGCTCCGGTTTCCTCCCACATCCCAAAGACGCGCAGGTCAGTAAGTTAATTGGCTGCTGTAAATAGCTCCTGACGTGTGGCTGAGTGGTAGAGTCGAGGGAAGTGGAAGAAATTATGGAATTGTGAGGTGAATGAAAATAAACTTCAGAAGGTTCATAAATGCTAGGAGCAGAATTAGGCCATTCGGCCCATTCATCAAGTCTACTCTGCCATTCAATCATGGTTGATCAATCCCATTCTCCTGCCTTCTCCCCATATCCCCAGACATGAGAGGATTGGTGTGTGGTGTGTGTTAGGACACCCAGGATGGTGTTCTGGAATAATTAAGGCCAGTCAGCGGTAACAAAGACACGATACAGCTGATTTTAACAAAGGGGTGGAAAAGTGTGCCAAGCACATCCCAAGGTCTACAGGGCCACAGGGTTTGCCAAGAGTCTGGTTTTAATGCTTCGTTAAATGGAAACAGTTCTCGAGTGGATCAGTTGGGATACAGAAAAATCTTCTGAGGTAGGAATGATCCTCGGAACTTTGAATTAAGGGCCTGTCCCACTGTACGAGGTAATTCAAGAGCTCTCCCGAGTTAAAAAAAAAATCAAACTCGTGGTAAGCACGTAGAATGTACGTAGCGGGTACGTCGGAGCTCGGGGACGTCTCTTAGCGGCTTGTAACGCTAACGGCAGGTTCTCGGGAAACGCGGTAATCTCGTGAAGACTCGTGAAGAGTTTTCACCATGTTGAAAAATGTCCACGAGAGCCCCGAGTACCTACGAGCGGCTATTACCGTTCGAATGAGGGGAAACTCGGGAGAACTCTTGAATTAGCTCGTACAGTGGGACGGCCCCATTACAACTCAGAGTCTGTCAGTCAGAAGATGCCCAACTATCCCTGGCCTCGACCTTCAGTTTTTTAGTTTTAGTTTTTGAGATACTGCGTGTAAACACGCCCATCGGTCCACCGAGTCCACGCTGACCAATGATTACCTGTACACTCCTTCTATACAATAGGGAGAATTTACAGAAGCGGTCCAATTAACCTACAAACCTGCACGTCTTCGGGATGGTGAGGGGAAACCGGTAAACCCAGAGAAAAACCCACACAGTCACGGGGAGAACGTGCAAACTCCACACAGATATGCGGTCTCACCAACGTCTTATACAACAGCAACATGACCTCCCAACTTCTATACTCAATACTCTGACCGATGAAGGCCAAAGTGCCAAAAGCCTTTTTGACCACCTGACCTTTCAAGGACCATGCACTAGTACTCATAGATTCCTCTGTTCTACACACTACCCAGAGGCCTACCATTTACTGTGTAGGTCCTGCCCTTGTTCGACGTCCCAAAATGTAACACCTCACTCTTCTCGGTATTAAAGTCCATCAACCATTCCTCCGCCCACCTGGCCAATCGATCCAGATCCTGCTGCAATCTTTCACAACCATCTTCACTATCTGTAAAACCACCCACTGTTGTATCATCAGCAAACTTGCTAATCTTGCCCTGTATGTTCTCATCCAAATCATTGATGTAGATGGCAAACAGTAACGGGCCCAGCACTGAACCTTGAGGCACGCCACTAGTCACTATGTTCTACGCTCGCTTCCCTCTCTCTCTCTCTCTCTGCA
Source organism: Leucoraja erinaceus (assembly GCF_028641065.1). Taxonomy (NCBI): domain Eukaryota; kingdom Metazoa; phylum Chordata; class Chondrichthyes; order Rajiformes; family Rajidae; genus Leucoraja; species Leucoraja erinaceus. The sequence continues at coordinate 10,543,033 of NC_073411.1, read as the reverse complement.
ATATCTGCAAGGGGTTGACTGGTATGATTTAACCAGACAGCACATTTTCACCATATTTTGTAACACTTAATAACCCAAAACCAATGCTACATCTAACCTGCGCTGGACCTAACCTGCATCCATTTCAGAGGCATGAAGGAAACCTTACCATATTGCTTATTAATTATGCTTAGAAAAATGTTTAGAAACATAGAAAATAGGTGCAGGAAGGTGCCATTTGGCTCTTCGAGCCTGCACTGCCATTCATTGTGATCATGGCTGATCATCCACAATCAGTAACCCGTGCCTGCCTTCTCCCCGTTTCCCTTGATTCTGCTAGCTCCTAAAGCTCTATCTGTTTCCATGCTGTATCTGGAAATTAAATTCAACTACACTCTAGCACATAATTTTGTATGCTCTTTCTATTTTCTTAGAGTTCAGGTTTCCTGGAATGCTAATTTAAGAGAGAATTGGGTGGTTCAGATCGGAAGCAATCTCGGGCGACAAAAGGTGGATTGTACGTGTGTTGTCCTCTGATCAACCTTTAGGATTAGTTCATGGCAAACAGCTCTGGGATAAAACTACTTGCATATTGTCGAGTTAGTTCTGCTCCCGGCCATCTTGCTCGAGGAACACAAAGTAAACACCTATAATCGACGTGACCACATGCACAGCAGTTACGAGTGTGATTTTTCCCTTCAGAATATCGTGTTCCTGTCCTTTTTAATGAAAATGTATAAGGCCCTGAGGAGATGTTTGTTTGTTTCCTCTATCCCTACTGACAATCCACACTGTTATGCGGTTATGATTTACGGTGAAATGTCTCTGTCATGCAGGCAAAGCCAATGATTAGGTCTCCTGTTTTGAAAATGTACCAAGAAATGTTGGCAGGATGAGTGTTCCCACCCATCTCACAGCCTCTTACACTCGTAAATGATTTTAAAGCAGTAAAGAAGGTTTATGGTTTCCTTGCCTCCATCAGTCGGGGCTTCGGGTATCAGGATGTTAGAGTGGCACGGTGGCGCAGTGGTAGAGTTGTTGCCTCAGAGACCCAGGTTCGATCCCGACTACGGGTGCTTGTCTGTGTGGAGTTTGTACTTTCTTCCCGTGACCGGGTGGGTTTTCTCCGAGATCTTCGGTTCCCTCCCACACTCCAAAGCCCTACAGGTTTGTAGGTTAATTGTAGGCTTGGTATAGGTGTAAAAATTGTGCCCAGTGTAGGATAGTGTTAATGTGCGGGGATCGCTGGTCAGCACGGACTCGGTGGGCCGAAGGGCCTGTTTCCGCGCTGTATCTCTAAACTAAACTAAAAATCTTGTTGCAGCTTTATATGACTTTAATTATGCTGTGTTTGGAGTATTGTGTGCAGTTCTAATGCCCCGTTACAGGAAGGATGTGAAGGCTTTGTAGAGTGCAGAAGAGGTTCACCTGGATTGCCGCCTGGATTAGAACATATTACCTATAAGGAGAAGTTGGACAAACTTGGGTCCGATTTTTTCTGGAACATTAGAGGTTGAGGGGAGACCTGGTTGAAGTGTATAAAACTATGAGACAAATAGATAGGGTTGACATTCAGAACCTTTTTTCCAGAATGGAAATGTCATGGACTAGATGCCATAACTTTAAGGTGAGAGGGGAAAGGCTTAAAGGAGATATGCGGGGCATCTTTTTTTTATACAGAGAGTGATAGGTGCCTGGAACGCACTGCCAAGGGTAATAGTGGAGGCAGATATGATCGTGGCATTTAAGAGGCTCTAAGCTAGGCACATGGATATTCATAGATTGGAGGGATATGGATCACATGCAGGCAGAGGAGACAAGCTTAACTTGGCATCATGTTTGGCATGGACTTTGTGGGCCATAGGGCCAGTTCCTGCACTGTACTTGATGTAGCTGCTTTACCACCAGAGGTTGATCAATCAGTACTGATATTCTGGGATCATTTTCCCCATCACGGTTTTCTTTGACCTGCTTCAAATACTCTTAAATACATCTCCCTGGTCTTTTTGCACCTGGTTCACCTGCACCTCCTCCAACCTCATCTATTGCATCCGCTGCTCTAGGTGTCAGTTGCTCTACATCTGTGAGACCAAGCGTAGGCTTGGCGATCGCTTTGCCCAGCACCTCCGCTCGGTTTCTCAATAACCAACCTGATCTCCCAGTGGCTCAGCACTTCAACTCCCCCTCCCATCCCGAATCCGACCTTTCTGTCCTGGGCCTCCTCCATGGCCAGAGTGAGGCCCACCGTAAATTGGAGGAGCAGCACCTCATATTCCACTTGGGCAGTCTGCACCCCAGCGGCATGAACATTGACTTCTCCAATTTCAGGTAGTCCCTGCTTTCTCCTCCCCTTCCCAGCTCTCCTTCAGCCCACTGTCTCCACCTCTTCCTTTCTTCTTCCCGTCCCCCCTCACCCTCACATCAGTCTGAAGAAGGGTGTCAACCCGAAACGTCGCCTATTTCCTTCGCTCCACAGATCATGCCTCACCCGCTGAGTTTCCCCAGCATTTTTGTGTACCTTGCGCTTGTCTCTCTGCTTTCTGAAGTCCTCTGACGTTTTCTTTTCACGCGGGAAGTATTAGACGAATGAATAGAACTCAGGTTGGGCGACGGCTTTGCAGAATGCCTCCGTTCCGTCCAAGCGATGACCCTGAGTTACAGTTATCTGTCACTTAAATTCCACAGCCCTCTCCCTCTCCGACCTCTTTATCTTTAGTCCCCGACACTGTGTCAACGAGGTTGAGATAATAAAGCGCGAGAAACAGCACCTTAGCTTCTGACTTGAAGCTTTACAGCTTTTAGGGCCCCGCACTTAATTCCATGTCGGCCAAGTGAATGAATGAATAAGTTTATTGGCCAAGTATTCACATACATGGAATTTGCCTTGGTGCTCCGCCCGCAAGTGACAACATCACATACAACGACAGTTAAACATTAAACACTAATAATATTTTAGTGCCCCATCTAGTATAGTAGTGCCCCATCTACACTAGTCCCACCTGCCCGCATTTGGTCCATTAGAGGCATGTGGACCAACCTTTCCTATCCATGTACCTGTCCAAATGTATGTTATAGTTTCTGCCTCAACTACCTCCTCTGGCGGCTCATTCCATATTCCCACCACCTTCTGTGTGAAACTCCCATGGTACATTAAAGGTTAAAGTGTAAAAAAAAATCAATGGATTGCACACCTTACATTTTGACATCCCCCTCATCAAATTAAAAGGATAGTGTATCTGAATTACTTGTCATATTTATATTACATTTTATTTAATAACTACGGGATGGCATGAAGTTAAATATTTGACAAGCTGATGTGTTCCGCGGGGAATTCGACGGAGAGCAGCTCAGTGAATATAGTCAATACTATACTTAGCATCGCTTAATCCTCCATTGGGAGTGTTAAGGTTTGCTTTAGGACTTTAATAATGCAAATTTCAACTGGAAGAAAGTCAACTAATCTATACACGATTGAGCCTGTGAACGCATCATCATTATCCAGAGAATTGGACATCCCCACAACAATCCAACACTGTCTCCATCTTTCTTCCCTTCAGTCACGTTATATATATTAAATTCCACTTACAATATCTCATAGAATACACAGTATATAACAGTTCATTGCTCCACCGATCCTCTCTTACAACTACCTTGGCAGTCTTGTTCGTTGCCATATAACCATATAACAATTACAGCACGGAAACAGGCCATCTCGGCCCTACAAGTCCGTGCCGAACAAATTTTTTTTCTCCCTTTGTCCCACCTGCTTGCACTCATACCATAACCCTCCATTCCCTTCTCATCCATATGCCTATCCAATTTATTTTTAAATGATACCAATGAACCTGCCTCCACCACTTCCACTGGAACCTCATTCCACACCGCTACCACTCTCCGAGTAAAGAAGTTCCCCCTCATATTACCCTTAAACTTCTGTCCCTTAATTCTGAAGTCATGTCCTCTTGTTTGAATTCCCTATTCTCAAAGGGAAAAGCTTGTCCACATCAACTCTGTCTATCCCTCTCATCATTTTAAAGACCTCTATCAAGCTCCCCCTTAACCTTCTGCGCTCCAGAGAATAAAGACCTAACTTATTCAACCTATCTCTGTAACTTAGTTGTTGAAACCCAGGCAACATTCTAGTAAATCTCCTCTGTACTCTCTCTATTTTGTTGACAAAATAACTATTTTGTTACCGTGGAGAATGTTTCCATTCATTTCCTTATCTCCGTCCCCTCTCTTCTATTCTTTCCATTAAGTCATTATTCTCCATGTTTACCTCTCCCGATGCATTTGCCCCAGTAGACAGCATAACGGGAGAGCTTTCGAGAATACTACACGATCTAATTAGATTCTACCATCACACAAACCAAGCTCCCTTCCATTGACTCCATTTACACCTCTCGCTGCCTCGGCAAGGCCAGCAGCATAATCAAGGACCAGTCGCACCCCGGCCATTCCCTCTACTCCCCTCTCCCATCCGACAAAAGGTACACACCTCCAGATTCAGGGACTGTTTCTTCCCAGCTGATATCAGGCAACTGAATCATCCTACCACAACCAGAGAGCAGTGCTGAACTGCTATCTACCTCTTTGGTGACCCTCGGACTATCCTTGATCGGGTTTACCTTGTAGCAAACGTTATTCCCTTTTACTCAGTAAATACATTGTACACTGTATGGCTCGATTGTAATCATGTATTGTCTTTCTGCTGCCTGGATAGCATGCAACAGAAGTTTTTCACTGTGACAATAAACTAAACTGAACTTAACTGAACTGAACGAGACTTGGTTATTCCATTTATTTTCTGTCCACACTATCACCTGGTGCTGAGTGCTATCGCCTGCACTATCACCTGCTCAATATCCCTTCACCTATCAACCATGTCGTAGAGTCATTGAGTTATACAGCATGGAAACAGTCCCTTCGGCCCAACTCATCCATGCCAACCAGGATACCTTCCTAAGCTAAACATAGACACTAAATGTTGGCACAGGTGAGGTGAGCAATCTTGCCATAATGTTATATAGTGGACATTCCTCTACTGGTTTCTATTGTGGGTACCTTGCAAGTTTTATTCTTTATCACTGAGACACCGCTCTTTCCATTTTCCATCTCTCTGCAAAGGAAAGTGATTTAGTACGAGAGAGACAGGTTCTGTCTCCCATCAACCCTGAAGGAGTTGGCTTTGCAAGAACAGTGATATCTGTTCATTTTGTTGGAGGTGGGGCAGAGCTCCTACCAAGAGTTTTACATGTGTAGGAATCATGCTGTGATTTTTTCCCCCCTTCACCTGTCCTTGTGCATTTTTGCACGCTGGCCAGTGCTGTCAAATATATATAATCAAGATACATGCAATTACAGCCATCTGTACGGCGGTGAGATTATTCCCTCTGGAATGTTGGCCTCGGAATCATTGCTGCCATCATTATCTATAGACTTTACACTTTACAGATGCAGCACGGAAACAGGCCCACCGAATCCACGCCGACCCGCATTCATCCCGTACGCTAAAACCCTTGTCTCACGGTACGAGTTCATTCCAAGAGTTCTCCCGAGTTTGCCCCAATTCAAACTCGGAGATTTACGGTAATGGCCACTCGTCGGTACTCGGGGCTCTCGTGACTATTTTTCATCATGTTGAAAAATCTTCACGAGTCTTCCCGAGCTTACCTGCCGTTAGCGCTAAGAGACGTCCCCGAGCTCCGACGTACCCGCTACGTTCATTCACCGTGCTTACCACGAGTTTGATTGTTTTAAACTCGGGAGAGCTCTTGGAATGAACTCGCACTGTGGGACAGGGCTGTAACACCATCTTACACACCAGAGACAATTTACAATTTTACATAGGCCAATTAGCCTAAAAACCTGCTCGTCTTAGAGTGTACAATAGTCAACGTTTTGGAAGAGATGGACAAAATTCAATGCTGCAAGCTGCTGCTGGTCGCCATGACAACATCCAGTCGCTTGGACTTTCATATCAAGCCCCCACCAACGTCCATGAAGCACCGTGCCTACCCACCTGTGTAGATGAATCTTCCTGGAGCGCCCTTGCAGAATTGTTTGGACTTGTAGGACAATGTGACTTCCACCACTCCGGGGATGTGTCGAGGGGGAGTCTGCACTCGGATGGCGTGGGGTGTAATCAGCTGAAACGTACGAGAGAAGCAAAGAGTTTGAAGCTCGACAGATTTGACCGAATCCTCACAATTCCACCTGAAGATGGGTCTCGACCCCGAACGTCACCTATTCCTTTTCCTCCAGAGATACTGCCTGACCTGCTGAATTACTCCAGCCTTTGATGTCTGTCCACCTCACTGGTGTGTGATGCTTAGAGTCATAGTCAGAGAGCACAGAGACAGGCCCTATGGATAAACCCATCCATTCCAACTAAGATGTCCCATCTAAGCTAGTCCCATTTGCTCAACTTTGCCCCATGTCACTTTCCTATCCATGTACCTGTTCAAGTGTCTTTTAAATGCTGTTATGGTACCTGTATCAACTGTGTTCCAAAGAATACAGTCCTAGCCTGCTCGACCTCTCCCTATAGCTCAGATCTGAATTTTAATTAGCCAACTGCACTTTATATGTCTATTTATGTGTGTGTATATATATATATATATTCAATGGTATATGGACACACTGATCTGTTCTGTATTATTTATGCCTGCAATATTCTGCTGCGCTGAAAACAAATAAAGAATTTAATTGTCCTAACTGGGACACATGACATTAAACTCTCTTGAATCTTGAAGGGTCTCAAGATTCTCTTGAACCTTGAGACCCTCGAGTCCTGGCAACATCCCCGTAAATCTTCTCCGCACCCGTTCCAGCTCGACAACATCTTTCTATAACACGGTGCCCAAAAATGGACATAATACTCTAAACGTGGCCTCACCAACATCTTGTATAACTGCAACATGACCTCCCAACTTCCATACTCAATACTACGACTGGCGAAGGCCAATGTGCCGAAAGATTTTTTGACCACCCTATTTAGCTGTGATGCCATTTCAAGGAACTAAGTACCTGCACTCCTAGATCCCTCTGCTCTACAACACTCCGCAGTGCCCGACCATTCATTGTCCTGTGGCATTAGTTATCTAAAGCTCAGCATAACTGTAGAAGGGTCTCGACCCAAAACGTCATCCATTCCTTCTCTCCAGAGGTGCTGCCTGTCCCGCTGAGTTACTCCAGCTTTTTGTGTCTATCTTCGGTTTAAACCGGCATCTGCAGTTCCTTCCTACACATACTGTAAATGTATTGCCCTGTTTCCAAAATTGAATCATCCTAGATCCCGACCCTTTGTCGGGCAAGCTTACCCTGCTGTTCCCCTGATAACTCACCTCACTCCAAACCAGCATTGTGCCAAAGAGGACTTGCAATCCATCGAAGAAGTTGTCCCCAATAATGATGACCATCGCGCCTCCGGTTGTCCATCCTTCACTGGGACTGATGGCCTTGATGCATGGTGTGGCTAGGCACAAAGAAACAAGATTACTTGTACTTCATGACTCATTTATCATTAATACCGTCACAGTCATCGATGCCATGCTTCCTCCTGAGATCCAAGTAGACATTTCTCTCCTCCACTCTGGATGTGAAGTAGGAAAATTAAATATTGCTTTTTCTATTAAATCATTGATGGGAGGCGGTTGGATTCTATCTGTTCTGAAGAAGATGGTTGGCACTCCATCAAACCTCCTCAATGTTTGTTCCCGCGATCAGCACAGGCTCAGTGTACATGATCTGCAAACTGAGTTGAGTTTAGTTGAAGTTCAGCCTGAAGAAGGGTCTCGACCCGAAACGTCACCTATTTCCTTCCCTCCATAGATGCTGCCTCACCCGCTGAGTTTCTCCAGCATTTTTGTCTACCTTTGAGTTTCGTTGAGAATCGTTTATTGTCACATGTACCGTGAAAAACTATTGTTGCGGGCTAACCAGTCAGCTGAAAGACAATACATGATTACATTCGATTCATCCGCAGTGTACAGATACATGATAAAGGGAATAACGTGAATAATCTGTATGGATGTATTTATGTATGTATTGTTAGATCTATGTACCACTGTTTTGTAGCACGTTAGTACACTGCACTTTGGTCAACGAGAGTCGTTTTTAAATGTGCTATAGAAATAAAATTGACTTGACTTGACTTAAAGCTAAGGCCTCTAGCCTTTAATATCTCCACACTGGGGAAAAACGTTCTGACTGTCTAACCTCATACTGCCCCTCATCATGATATATACTTCTATCATGCATCCCCTCAAACTTCAATACTTCAGAGGAAACAGTTCAAGTTCATCCAACCTCGTCGTATACACCCTGTAATCCAGCAGCATTCAGGTAAACCTCCCCTGCACCCTCACCAAAGCCTCCACATCCTTCTAGTAAGCTCTGAGTTAAGTCGGGATTCAGATTCAGATTTAGATGAGTTCATTGCAATATACTCCAGGATGCAAAGAAAGCCCTTGTTCGTTTAAAACGCACAAAGAGAGGATAGATACAATGACTGAAGCAAAATAGCAGAATGATGCAAGGGTGCAGTGTGTAATCTGAAGAAGTCCAAAAATATTCTGAAGCTAATAACAAAAATAACCAAACTAGGTAGGGTTAAGAGTGAAAGTTTGTTCCACAATTCGGGAATGGGAGGGGAGGAGGGATGAAGAGCCCAATAGCAGTGGGGATGAAGCTATTCCTAACTCTGGGCTTCCAGGCATTCCAGCTCTTGCATCGAGAGCATCCTTACCAACTGCATCACAGTATGGTATGGCAACTGCTCTGTCTCCGACCGGAAGGCATTGCAGAGGGTGGTGAAAATTGCCCAACGCATCACCGGTTCCTCGCTCCCCTCCATTGAGTCTGTCCAAAGCAAGCGCTGTCTGCGGAGGGCGCTCAGCATCGCCAAGGACTGCTCTCACCCCAACCATGGACTGTTTACCCTCCTACCATCCGGGAGGCGCTACAGGTCTCTCCGTTGCCGAACCAGCAGGTCGAGGAACAGCTTCTTTCCGGCCGCTGTCACTCTACTCAACAACGTACCTCGGTGACTGCCAATCACCCCCCCCCCCCCCCCCCCCCCCCCCCCCCCCCACTTATTATTATTTATTCAAATCGTTTGCTATGTCGCTCTTCCAGGGAGATGCTAAATGCATTTCGTTGTCTCTGTACTGTACACTGACAATGACAATTAAAATTGAATCTGAATCTGAATCCTTGGCCCCATAATGTAGAAGAAAGAAACGAAAAGAGGCCAGAACGGTAGATGTCCTTGATGGCACTTCCAGCCTGAATAGGCACCGTGAATATGGACTGGGTGGAGGGATGGGACAAGCCTGTGATGGAGTGGGCTGTGTTCACCACTGTGTGTGTGTGTGTGTGTGTGTGTGTGTGTGTGTGTGTGTGTGTGTGTGTGTGTGTGTGTGTGTGTGTGTGTGTGTGTGTGTGTGTGTGTGTGTGTGTGTGTGTGTGTGTGTGTGTGTGTGTGTGTGTGTGTGTGTGTGTGTGTGTGTTCAGGTTGTCTTAGAAGTGGTGAGAAATCCCTGATGATCTTCTCATTCTTGTTGGTGGAGGGTGAAAGGGTTGTGAGGGGGCGTCAAGTGCAGCCAGACTTAATGCATTTTCAAGGAGGTGACCAATGGCTGTGATGTACCTCGGTGACCGAGGGAATCAAAGTTTGTGCTAGTATCTAGTCTCCAAACCAAGTGGGCTACTTTGGCCTTGTTTATGTACATGCAACCCCATGTTACAGAGAGGTTGCCTTCCTGGAAAATGGTATTAGTTTATTTTAGAGACACAGTGCAGAAACAGGCCCTTCGGCCCATCGAGTCTGTGCTGACCCACAATCCCCGTACATTAGCACTATCCTACAAACTAGGGACAATTTATTTTACCGAAGCCAATTAACCTATCGTGTGTACAGGTCATGACAATTTAGACTTTAGAGTTATAGCGCAAAAACAGGCCCTTTGGCCCACCGAGTCCACGCTGACCAGTGCTCACCACATACATAGAAACATAGAAACATAGAAACATAGAAAATAGGTGCAGGAGTAGGCCATTCGGCCCTTCGAGCCTGCACCACCATTCGATATGATCATGGCTGATCATCCAACTCAGTATCCCATCCCTGCTTACTCTCCATACCCCCTGATCCCTTTAGCCACAAGGGCCACATCTAACTCCCTCTTAAATATAGCCAATGAACTGGCCTCAACTACCTTCTGTGGCAGAGAATTCCACAGATTCACCACTCTGTGTAAAAAATGATTTTCTCATATCGGTGCTAAAAGACTTCCCTCTTATCCTTAAACTGTGACTCCCTTGTGTACACTAACACTATCCTACACTGCACTAGGGACAATTTACAATTTCACCAAAACCAATTAACCTACAAACCTGAAGTCTTTGGAGTGTGTGGGAGGAATGTGTGCGGTGAAAACCTACAGGGTCACGTACAAACTCCGTACAGACAGCACCTATAGTCAGGATCAAACCCGGGTCTCTGGCGCTGTAAGGCAGCAACTCTACTGCTGCGCCACCGTGCCGCCCGATACAATTTTCCACAATGCCACGCCTCATCGTCCACGCATTCATCCGAGACGTGAGATGAAAAAATATAAATGTAGTGTTTTATCTTTAGATTTAGTGTTTGTTTACGTATTTTCGTATAGATTCCCTGAGAGTGAATTTTAGAAATTGTCTTGAATTTTTCCAGGGTGAATCTCGATGAACCCATCAGCCATTATATAGGAGGACTATCGGATCTGGACTCATCCAAGCAGGTGGAGAGTGTTCTCCCACATTCCTACCTTATCCTAGCACCTGGACTCTGTGTCTCAAAACCTTCCTCCCGAATTTACAATAGTCCTCTGTGCCCTTCACTCTGTTTTATACTCTAGGCTGTAACTGCGACTAAGGCACTTCAGATATATTTCCAAAGGGAAAGCCAAGTTGAATACGATGTACTTGGCACTTTTAAACAAAGGCAAGCGTTTCAGTTTTCTGATGTCTGAAATACGGCACTTGTTGTTAAAGGAAGCCTACAGCAACCAAAAAGCTTTTGAGTAATGAAGGATGTCAACAGCAAAGTCACAATGTGACATGTTTCTTGATTTATGATGTATTTCATAAACCCAGTGAGTTGAAATAAGTGTCCTACTTAATTCTCCAAAACAATGCTGAGGAGGAGAAATTTGATGAAGTGGTTCGCAGTGTGTTCTACATTGTGTACTGATGGGAGGGTTGGAGGGAGGAGACTGTACTCCCAAACAGGCAAATAAATCTGCTGTTAGATACATAACTGGAGCAGGTTTTTTTTCTCAATTCATTCATGAGATGTGGCTATCGTTGGCTTGGCCCTAAATGCCCCATGAACGAGGTGGTTTACTGAGTCTTTGCAAAGAAACTGTGAAGAGCCTGCCCATGAATGAGGGAATGCAATTTGAAATGAAGGGGAAAGTGAGCAAGAGGGGTACAAAACATAGAAACATAGAAACATAGAAATTAGGTGCAGGAGTAGGCCATTCGGCCCTTCGAGCCTGCACCGCCATTCAATATGATCATGGCCGATCATCCAACTCAGTATCCCGTACGTGCCTTCTCTCGATACCCTCTGATCCCCTTAGCCAGAAGGGCCACATCTAACTCCCTCTTAAATATAGCCAATGAACTGGCCTCAACTACCCTCTGTGGCAGAGAGTTCCAGAGATTCACCACTTTCTGTGTGAAAAAAGTTCTCCTCATCTCGGTTTTAAAGGATTTCCCCCTTATCCTTAAGCTGTGACCCCTTGTCCTGGACTTCCCAAAAGATAGATACAACATGTTTACTTTAGTAGCACTACCCTACACACTGGGAACAATTTACAATTTTTTTTTTCCGAAGCCAATTAAAGGGCCTGTCCCACTTTAACGACCTAATTCACGACCTTTTTTACTCGTGGACAATTTTCATCGTGTTAGAAAAAACGCCCCGACCTACTTGATGCCACGAGTACCTACGACAAGCATCACGACCTCCTGCGACCTCGTGACGACCATGCTGCGAGTACATGAGTCAAGGGCAAACTCGGCAGAGGTCGTGAATTAGGTCCTGAAAGTGGGACAGACCCGTAACCTGTTCTTTGTACAGGTCATGACACTTTAGACTTGAGAGATACAGCGCAGAAACAGGCCCTTCCGGCTGCACCAACCAGCGATCCCACACTTTCCTACGCACACCAGGGATAATGTACACTTATACCAAGCCAATTAGCCTACAGACCTGTACGTCTTTGGAGTGTGGGAGGAAACCAAAGATCTCGGAGAAAACCCACGCTGGAGTAACTCAGTGGGTCAGGCACCATCTCTGGAGAAAAGGACTAAGTGACGTTTTGGGTGGGAACTCTCTTTCAGTAGAGGGCTATGTATGGGGAAGCTCGGAATTGCCCACCAGCAGACTCAGTGGCACCTGAGTGCCGCCCCACTGTGCTGTAGGCCTCCATAATAGCAAAGGGACTGTCTCCTCTAAGATTTATATTCCAAAGGCTTCCCAATAAGAAGGGCAAAAAACATGAGAGGGGATGTCCTTGCCAGACTAGTCTCAAAGTAATTGATGGAGACCTGGAAGAAGTCACCTGCTTGGCCTGTGGGCGGCATTCCACAGGGACCATGGTAATGGAGGAATAAATAACTTGATAAGAGAAAGGTTTGTACATTTTCTTAAACTTCCCTCAAGGCTCAGTTATTAACCGCATTGGCTGGGACCTCGCTGTCCTACAATACATAGCAATCAGAAACAGCAGGCATGGCTGACTAGTATAAAAATGACAGGTTGGAGACAGGCAGAGCATGGGTCTGTTTGACTGGAAGAGCAGTGGGACATAGGGAACCAAAGCATTTCCTTTTTTTTTTCGGTTGCCTGCGGAAAGGAGAAAGTGTGGAGGGATAGTGGATTAGCTAAGGGAGAGAGAGAAGGAATTGCCAGCGGCGTGAGATTGATTTTCTCCAGAACATTCTGATTTTTGACACTTCCAGGACATTAAACCTCCGGTGGATACGAGCAGAAGGAATGAAAATGTGGAGGTGTGGGGGATTCTGAACCCCTGGAAGAACTGCCTGGATTTGCTCTCCGCGTTTGTTCACTGCTGGGAAATTCAGGTGTGTTTTGCTCCTGTTATCAAAATCCACCTCATCCACTTTTCCTTCCTCTTCTTTGCCGGGATGATCCTAAAACAGTTGTTTCCATCGTTGATTTCAATGCACAACACCTTTCATCTATCCCGCTTGCTTTGTTGGACATTACCCCAAGGTCCGGCAAGAAATGTAATGTCTTTTGGGAATTGTTACTTTAAAAGTATGGAAGTAATTGCAATTGTAAGACATTTTACAATTGTACATTTTACATTTCTGCTTCGTGGAAACTTAATTTTCGGAAGAATTTGTAAATGTGCACCCAGTTGCATATTCTGCTGCACACATGCATCACATGTATAGACATTCACTGTACCCCATTCAATCATGCATGCACACACGCAGAAGTTAGGTGCGGCACAGTGGCACCAGATACTTGGTTTCTTGGATTCTTCGTCCTCCAAAATATTCCAAATGGAATTTAAACTGGAGGTGGTGAAGGGAGGGCTTAAGCCAGAAAGGGTTATTGGGAAGAAAGAGCTACTTTAAATGTAGTTGCATCTGGTTGGGTAACTATAGTAGGGTGGAGATTATTCCATGCTTTAATTGTGCGGGGGAAGAACGAATTGCTGTACACATCTGTCTTTGTAGCTGGGATCGCAAATTGGATCGAATGCCCTCGTCTGCTCCTAATTGGTTTGGGTTTGGTGTAGGTCTTGTAGTCTATGTCGAGCTGACCATTTAACATTTTGTAAAAACAGGTCAAACGGTGAGTTTCACGTCTGTCTGTCTTGGAGAGGGTTCCTTCCACCCCAGAGAATCCAGAAGTTTGGTGACACTCGCTTCTCTCTCGTAGGTGTTTGTAACAAATCGAGCTGCCTGTCTTAGGACACGTTCGATGGAAGAAATACCCGGGTAAGATTGACCGTCCTGCCCTATGACCGCGTGGGTTTTCTCCTGTTTCCTCCAACACTCCTCCAAAGGTTTGTAGGTTAATTGGCTTCAGTAAAATTGTAAATTGTTCCTAATGTGTAGGATAGTGCTGATCGCTGGTTGGTACGGACTTGGTGGGCTGAAGGGCCCGTTTCCGCCCTAAATCTCTAAACTAAATTGAACTAAAATAAATGTATATATGAGTATTGGCAAAAGATTACAGAACACTGTGTTCTATTCACTCCAAAATGTAGCAGAGACGCAGACCATGTGAAGTATTCTCTGATCATGTTGAGTTCATTCCATTGAACACTTAAGTTGATGTTATTTAATTCCCAGTCCCCGAAGTGGCCATTGTACACAAATCAGCCTTGCAAGTTTAGTCAACCATTGTTTAGGACATCCCAGACAAGATCAACTCTGTCCCCACCTGTGGAGATAATTTCCCCATTTGGGAAGCAGCATCTTTAAAAATGTGCAGCCATTTGCCATTTGTCAATGAGTCGCAAGCTAAATGCTTTACGATTTAACTATTCGTGGTGATAGTCGCTAATGCTTCCCTTCCCTTGGCACCCCTTGGGTCACCAATGCCACCTGTATCAGCTCAACTCAAACCCAATTGACACTAATAATTGACAAGGACGAAGAACTGACCTCATTTACTACCCGAGAATGAGAAGCAATCCTTGCACAATCCTTATACCAGTTAAGTTTTGTTCATTCATGTACAGTATGTTCATAAGTTCTAGGAGCAGAATTAGGCCATTCGACCCATCAAGTCTACTCCGCCATTCAATCATGGCTGATCTCTCTTTTGCTCTCAACCCCATTCTCCTGCCTTCTCCCCATAACCACTGACACCCGTGCTAATCAGGAATCTGTCAATTTCTGCCTTAAATATATCTATTGGCCTCCACATCCTTCTGTGTCAATGAATTCCACAGATTCACCACCCTCTGATTAAAGAAATTCCTTCTCATCTCCATTCTAAAGGTACGTCCTTTTAGTTTGACACTATGGCCTCTGGTCCTAGACTCTCCCACTAGTTGAAACATCCTCACCACATCCAGTCTATCCAGAATTCCTCCCGCATCTGGAAGATGAGCTAGTTGGCCACTGTAAATGACCTTTGCAATGCAGATGAGTGGTTGAAGTCTAAGGGGATACAGGGAGAATGCAGCAGGATTAACCGAGCATTTGTGTAAATAGGTGCATGATGTTTGGCAAGAACTCATCAGCAGTCACTCGAAACGAGTATGATCCCGAGGACACCTGTGCGTGACTTTGTTTAACGTGGGGAGACTGGTGCACAGACAGCCACCCCACGGTCCTTGACAGATCTGGGTCAGGATCCAGTGGCATGGAGTCCAAGACGACCGGAGACCCTTTTCTGCTGCAGCCTTCATCCGCCTTCCCAGCCGTTGTGACGCTCCACTAAGGTCAGCCATCGTCCTCCGCCTGTTCCACCGTTGAGGTCTTGGTTGGATTGCTCTTTGTCAGAGACCTCCCCCTCGACCGTACCACCATGGGTGACCCTACCAGGAGCATAGCTCCAGACGGCATCGCTCTCAGGATCTCAGGACCACACAAGCTTCTCCACCACGACAAGGTGACAATCCACTGACTAATTCAGGATAAAATAATAAATGAATCCCACAGATTCACCACCCAATGGCCACAACTTGCGCTGGCTCCCATGTGACGGCTTTATTTTCATTCATTCAGTGGATACAAGTGTCACGTATCACTCATGCCATTTCCCATTGCCGTTTCAGAGGGCAGATCGGAGTCAACTACATTACTAAGGGCCTGGAGTCGCACATGCAAGGAGTAACCCAAGTAAGGATTGGAGATTTCCTTCCACTGAGTGAACCCAATACACGTCGGACAATTTGATAGTTTTGCGGTCACCATCGCTGAGACTGGATACATACTCCGGATGTATTTAATTAAATTTAAATACTCCATAGGCTTGAACATGTTTTTAGTTCCAGGTATCAGTATTACTACTGCAATAAACTTTGCTATCATATCCACCAAAGTGTTGACTGTGACCATATTAGCCTCTATAATATTAATGGTTAGGGGGGGTTAAATGTGTTTTTATCCATCTGGCCATTAGATTAATGGTCGCGAGACTTGGCAGAGGCAGGTAGAAGCCATCCATTCACCATCCCAGCCATCACCAGACTAACACTTCCTGAGGTTCAGCTGGACTTACTTAACACGCTGTTGTTGGGGAGGGCTGGGCACATACTTCCACCGGTTGCTGAGCGGACTCAGGCAGGGCAGAGCCACAGCCTGCCTTTGACCGCACGATTTCTCACCCTGTCACAAGCTATATGGTTTCAGGGCCGCATCCAGCCTCAATCCATCACCCCCAACTTAGTGCTGACAGGGTCAGAGGAGAGAGAGTGAAGAGTTCTGGCAACAGGCCAAATACCCAAGCCCCTGTCTGAACCGCTAGTCAATCACTTCCAATCATTCTTGGAAGAGGGAAAAAAAAAGCATGCTTTCCAGCTCTGATTCCTGGGAGCGCATTCACTGCAGTGGTCCAATGTCAGGAAATTAACACCACTGCAAATTCTTCACTGACTTAATCATATTTCATGGCAGAATGTTGACGTTCCAACTCTTTAACCCATTAAGTCTTGTTAACTCCATGCTGTCTTTTGCACAGAGTAACTTTGGACAATGTACACACAAAGAACTGCAGATTCCTAGTTAATACACAAAAGGATGCAGAGTGCTGGAGTAACTCAGCAGGTCAGGCAGCATCCCTGGAAAATATGGAGAGGTGACGTTTCGAGTCAAGACTCACGTTTTGGGATCAGACTCTGATCGCTAGTTGGATATGTTTAAGAAGGAACTGCAGATGCTGGAAAATCGAAGGTACACAAAAAAGCTGGAGAAACTCAGCGGGTGCAGCAGCATCTATGGAGCGAAGGAAATAGGCAACGATTTGGGCCGAAACCCTTCTTCAGACTGAAGGAAATAGGCAACGTTTCGGGCCGAAACCCAGAAGGGTTTCGGGCCGAAACGTTGCCTATTTCCTTCGCTCCATAGATACTGCTGCACCCGCTGAGTTTCTCCAGCTTTTTTGAATACCATCACTAACTGGATGTTGTGTTTGGCCACAATGCTGCTCTGCAAAAATAATTTCTCTCTGAATGCTGAGACCCAGAGATGTCCACCTGCAAGAATTTTTCCTCCATATGATCTACTGTCCCATCGGAGTTGTATATGTTATGCCATCTGCTCATCCGCTGCTGATCCAATATCTCTCATGGGTGTCAAAGTCATGTTCGATTGAGGTTTCACTGCAATAAGCCCCTCACCCAACTCAAGTCAAGACTTGGGAGCAATTGAACACTTCTCACTTTGCCAGTGACTATTCGATACCACCAATAATTTTACTTTCGTTTAGTTTAGTTTGGAGATACAGCGCAAAAAACAGAACCTTCGGCCCACCGAGTCGGCGCCAACCAGCGATCCCCGCATATTAACACTATCCTACACACACACACACACACACCAGGGACAATTTTTACACATACCAAGCCAATTTAATTACATACCTGTACATCTTTGGCGTGTGGGAGAAATTCGAATTAATCTCAGAAAAACCCCATGCGGTTGCGGGGAGAACGTACAAACTCCGTACAGACGAGCACCCGCAGTCGGGATCGAACCCGGGTCTCCATTGCTGCAAGCGCTGTAAGGCAGCAACTCTACCGCTGCGCCATCGTGCCGCCCTAATGCGCCACCACCCCATCACCAAGGCACCAGCGTGCCTAATTGAATAGACTAGGCACAACCAATGGATCGGACTGCGCACGGAATGGGTGGCTGCCGTTCTACACCACTATAAACCACGACATTGGGGGAAAAAGTTGGTGTACCTTCTGTGGGATCCAGGCGTTTGGCCCTGCGTCCATGCTTCGAGTTGTTGTGCACAAACATGTTATCCGAGACGGCCAACACATGCCCATCAACGTTGAGTGTTGTAGATAACACAACCTGTGGAGGGAGAAGCAGAGAACTGTGATTCCCCATTACCGGTGGTTTTATTGGTGGTCTGACTACAGCAGGGTCCTTCCATATGCTAGGGTACTGTCCGATTCACCTCAACCCCTTTGCAGACATTGGACTTTGCCTATGGATTTGATGTGCTTTAATGTTGAGAAGTATATTCTGAACTTTGTATATTCCTCTTTGTTCTCTCCATCTGAGTTAAACTCGATTGTGTGTATATAATATTTATTGGATAACATGCAAAACATTAGTACATGTCATAATAATAAACCTAAATAAATTCTATATTAATCCCATGTTTTTAATTCACCGCACATTCCAGTCAACTCCCCAAAATTCTACCATTCACCTATGCATTAAGATCAATGTGAAGATACTCAATTAACCTATTAACTGCTACATCCCTAAAGATACAAGTCCAGCCTGGTCAATGAGTTATTGTGGCTTCCAATGGTCTTTTAGGCATAGAGAATGCTTCTCCTGATCACAGAAGCACGATGTATGGATGAAACACTTCTTCATGTTGCCTCTGGGTCTACTGACAATGTGTGAGCCCTCTCAGTATCAATCCTGGTGCTTTTGGGAACGGTTACTTCTGATGCTGGAAATTGCCACAGCTGCTGGCAGCGGGCGGAGAGGAGCTGGCCGGTGGTGGCTTGTGGCTGGATTGTCTGAAACGCCGGCTATGAACAGGCTGAGCTTTGATATTCTGCACATTCAGAATTAATTGCCTCTCGCGCTCGGAGGAATTGCCGTTCGGGTGATATTACGAGGGCAGCTAGCTTTTGCAACGGAAAAAAAAAAACCCTCCCCAGTCTTCAGGAGAGTCGGGGAGGGATTAGCAAAATTAATTTCTTGCATCTGGCAAAGATAAAGGCATTTGTGCAAGGTCCATGTTTGGGATGTAACATAATCTGTGAGATGTGCGAATCAATCCACTTAATCATTTAAACGAGGGTTGCTGTAACGAGTTGCAGTGGAAGGGGCTGAGATCTTTGGCCACTGCCAGCATTTGTCCCCCTTGTCAGTGTCCCGGGTCATCGACACTGACCCCAGCCCATCTGGAACCCATCAGTCATCTCCCGACAACTTCCTGAAACACCTCCCTCCATTTCCTGCTTGCCTTCAATCTCCACTGAGCTCCTTGCCTTTCAGAACCACGACCCGCCGAGCCTACATGCAGAGGATCGAAACTCAAATCCCCACACCCCTTACACTGGCCACACACCCTGGCATCTTCAGAAAACTTCTTGGATCACGGAAAAGCAGTTGGGATTGTGATTCCAGGATGTTTTATCTTCATTTTCCCCATGATCTACGACCTTTTATCGTCCCGTTTACCCCTGGCAACTTTCCAAAAGTAAATTCACCCCCACCCCCCATGTTTTCTAATTCACTGAAGGCTGGCTCAACAGTGGCACCCAGGCTTAGACTGGGTGACAACCAAGAATAGTTTGGTGACTCAACTTATTACAAATATAGGGTGCAACATAACTTGGTTTCAAATGGTTTCAGGACCAGGTGAGGGGTGTATAAACATACGAAGTAGGTATATCCCTTTTATCTTATTTTATTTTCTTATATCGTTTGTTCTCTATTTTTCTCCATTTTTCTTTTTTTTTCTCTGATTTTCTTTTTATCTCTTTTCAGGTTTTACGTTTCTACGGGTCTCTCTTCATCACTTTTTCACGCACTTACTAGAAACATAGAAACATAGAAATAGGTGCAGGAGTAGGCCATTCGGCCCTTCGAGCCTGCACCGCCATTCAATATGATCATGGCTGATCATCCAACTCAGTATCCCGTACCTGCCTTCTCTCCATACCCTCTGATCCCCTTAGCCACAAGGGCCACATCTAACTCCCTCTTAAATATAGCCAATGAACTGTGGCCTCAACTACCCTCTGTGGCAGAGAGTTCCAGAGATTCACCGCTCTCTGTGTGAAAAAAGTTCTTCTCATCTCGGTTTTAAAGGATTTCCCCCTTATCCTTAAGCTGTCACCCCTTGTCCTGGACTTCCCCAACATCGGGAGCAATCTTCCTGCAATCTTACTATCCTATCTAACTCTCTCTATCCTTCTTTTTAAGGTTTAAAATAAGAAGTGGTACAGGAAAGGTATTATGTTATTTTTGGCTTATATCGCTTAATGTGTATTACTTCTAATAAATAAAATATTTAAAAAAAAATAATAGTTTGGTGACTACTGGAGAGACAGTTGACGGCAGGGAAAGCTGGCACCCGGGACAGGCTGGGTTAGCACCTCAGTCTGTGTCTTTCATGAGAAACACACCCAATAAAGCTAGGGAAAGGGCCTAATGAACCACCGTGGCCTAAAAATCCATCAGGCGAGAATGAAATGCTCGGAGAAGGAGATAGAAGGTGCAGCGCACGCACAGGCCTTGAACCTGGTGGGATGCAGGAGGAGCCTGGCCAGGACTCGCCCCACAGAGCCCAGTCCCTCCACGCACTAGAGTCTCCCAACACCTGCAGAGTGGTTACTAAGATGGCCGATCCGTGGGCGGTTGCTGCTGGGACACAAGTCGGGGCTTGATCAACCCCGGCTGGGTTGCCTGGTGTTGTGAGGGTGTCTGATGTTGTGAGGCCCGACACAGCCGATGACCCCAGGTCACATCACTGAGGATGCGTCCCAGCGCATCTAGAAGATGCATATTCTTCACATTTGAGTTTACACTCCTACCATAATAAAGGAGACATTTTAAAATACTGTTTTTTAACAAATCAACAGTCAACGAATTTACCCCCTGGGAAGGCGAAATTTACCCCAGGTTGGGAACCCTTGACCTACAGTCTTTGCCTGTGGGCCAATCTGTTTTTATTTGCCAGAGAGACATTCTTGTGTATGGTGGTTTAAAACTCAAGACATACAAAGTCTCACGATCTATGCACCTTTCCAGTATATTTGATGCCGCTGAGCTGAACAGAGGTTGGGAATC
The DNA here is from genome assembly GCF_028641065.1 of Leucoraja erinaceus. Lineage (NCBI taxonomy): Eukaryota > Metazoa > Chordata > Chondrichthyes > Rajiformes > Rajidae > Leucoraja > Leucoraja erinaceus. The sequence continues at coordinate 10,522,021 of NC_073411.1, read as the reverse complement.
CTTTACATGTTTGCATAAAGTGCGGAAAGAAAAAAGGCAGTGTGAACATTCACCGTGCCCACACCGTGAAACTTGCCTAGGTAAATAACTGGACCTATTAGTGGGAAAGCAAATTCCTATCTTGCCCCCACTATATGTGCACTCCGAGTTTAGATACAGCGTGGGTTGGCTTTCCCTAGACACCCCAGTCAGACTTCACAAGGTCAAGATTCATAATTCACAACAAATGTGTATTCCCGTAGGGAATTGAAAAAAAGCTACAAGAAAAGAGCTACCAGGGCCAAAGGGAGAGGTTAAAGATAGAAAGGAAGGAGGCTTACAATATTGCCAAAGAGCATGAAGAATGGGGTGGGATTCAGAAATTGATGAAGGTGACCGAGAAGGAAGAAATAGAATGAGACATGACCGTCGGGAGACAGGTTTATTAATATAGTGACAAAACTCAGAGAAAGTCCCTTGCCCAGAGCAGGTGAATCGGGGACCAGAGGACATAGGTTTAAGGTGAAGGTGAAAAGATTTAATAGGAATCTGAGGAATAACTTTTCCACACAAATGGTGGTGGGTGCATGGAACAAGCCATCAGAGTAGGTAGTTGAGGCCGGGACTGTAAACGCCTATCTCACCAGGGACTAACTCTACTGAACGTTTTTCCTTCCAATATTTATTATGTAAAAGAATATGTGTGTTATGATTGTGTTTATAATTTGTTTGGTAGTTTTGTTGTTTTCTTATAGAAACTTGCAATCTTATAGAAACTTACAATCTTATAGAAACTTACAAAAGTCTTAAGGGGTTGGACAGGCTAGATGCAGGAAGATTGTTCCCGATGTTAGGGAAGTCCAGGACAAGGGGTCACAGCTTAAGGATAAAGGGGAAATCCTTTAAAACCGAGATGAGAAGAACTTTTTTCACGCAGAGAGTGGTGAATCTCTGGAACTCTCTGCCACAGAGGGTAGTTGAGGCCAGTTCATTGGCTATATTTAAGAGGGAGTTAGATGTGGCCCTTGTGGCTAAGGGGATCAGGGGGTATGGAGAGAAGGCAGGTACGGGATACTGAGTTGGATGATCAGCCATGATCATATTGAATGGCGGTGCAGGCTCGAAGGGCCGAATGGCCTACTCCTGCACCTAATTTCTATGTTTCTATGTTTCTATGTTGTTTGTCTCTTTTGCAAAAAGTCCGCGAGCATTGCCACTTTTCATTTCACTGCACATCTCGTATGTGTATGTGACAAATAAACTTGACCTGACTTGACTACCCCAACTTTTAAGAAACAGTTAGACATGTACATGGATAGGATTGGACAGGTTTGGAGGAATATGGACCAGGTGGGACTAGTGTAGTTGGGACATGTTGGCCGGTGTGGGCAGGTTGGGTGGAAAGACCAGTTTCCATACTCTATGACACTCTAACTAAGCATGGGCCCCTCACAGACAGAGGCAGGACAAATTATAATGGAGAATATGGGAACAGCAAAGACAATAAACAAACACATTTCATTTTCTTTCAGGATAGAAGCCACAAAAAATCCCGGGGAAAAAAAAAAGTGAGGTATGAAAGAACGAATGTAAAATGAGGAATTTAAAGAAATTAATCTCCTTGCAAAATAAACCCTGGAATGGGACCTAAGGAAGGAAACGCTGTTCCCAGGGGCCACAACGCGAGCCGCAATAACAGCCGCGTCTCCGGTCTGTGCGGTAGGTGAAGGGCTCGCTGGTGCACCTGGGGGTGGGGTTGGAAACCGTGGCTATAAGTTGTCAGGGAGGAGGTGCCACCGATGGGTGACGTCAGCAGGTCTGTCCAATAGAAATTATATCCGTTATAAAGGGGTTAATTAAGGGGTTGGACCGGCTAGATGCAGGAATTCTTAAGGGGTTGGACAGGCTACATGCAGGAAGATTGTTCCCAATGTTGGGGAAGTCCAGAACAAGGGGTCACAGTTTAAGGATAAGGGGGAAGTCTTTTAGGACCGAGATGAGAAAATGTTTTTTCACACAGAGAGTGGTGAATCTGTGGAACTCTCTGCCACAGAAGGTAGTTGAGGCCACAGTTCATTGGCTATATTTAAGAGAGAGTTAGATGTGGCCCTTGTGGCTAAAGGGATCAGGGGGTATGGAGAGAAGGCAGGTACAGGATACTGAGTTGGATGATCAGCCATGATCATATCGAATGGCGGTGCAGGCTCCAAGGGCCGAATGGCCTACTCCTGCACCTATTTTTCTATGTTTCTATGTTTACCTGCATTGTCTAATTGTTGGAAAAACTGACAAGAGTTAGTGGGACCCCACTCCCGATCCACATAGTTACGTACCCTCGGCCCTCAATGACCCTCAGCATCTGATGAAGGGTCTCCACACAAAACGCCACCCATTCCTTCTTTCCAGATATGCTGCCCATCCCGCTGAGTTACTCCAGCTTTTTGTGTCTATCTTTGGTCTATCTACACATAAGAGAGGTGCTGCATCCACTCCCAGTGGTCCCCAGGGCCTTGGCTTTTCCTGAAAGTTACAATGAGGTCCACAACACTGGGATGCACTGGAAATGTTCCACCGTGCCACGTCACTCTTCATTAGAAAGGCAGTGAACGCAGGAATCAACGCACTATACAATTATTCAGATACCTCGATGGTTCAGCGTCTGACATACTGATGTTCCATTTCCAATGCTGACTCCAATCTCCCCGGGACCATTTCCATTTCCAAACTGACGTTGAACCCACCAGGGCCCCAGTTTCCCCACACGAAATATAAACTCACCACTGGGGTCCCATTCCCAATGCTAATATTAAGCTCACTAAGGCCCCATTCAGCACACTAGCTTTAAACTCACCAGCACTCCATTCCCCACACTAAATATAAACTCACTGGGGTTACACTTCCCATGCTAATTATCAATGCATTAAGGTCCCATTTAGCACACCAACATTAAACTCTGCAGGGCCCCATTTACTGCACATAAACTCACTAGTGCCCAGTTTCTCACACCAACATTAAACTCTCTAAGGCCCCATTTCCCGCACTAACATAAAACTCATCAGGGCCCTATTTCGCATGTTAATTAAACTCAATGGGGCAATTTTTCTACCCTCCTAATGTACTCATTGGGATCACAAAAGTAAATAAGGTCATAAGGTCATAAGGAATAGGAGTAGAATTGGGCCCATCAAATCTACGCCATTCAATCATGGCTGATCCATCTCTCCCTCCTAACCCCATTTTCCTGCCTTCTCCCCACAACCACTGACATCCGTACTAATCACCTGTACTAATACGATGGTTTTGTTAAATAACGTTGACAAACATTGTCCAGGACACCGCCTTTTCCTCCAAGTAGTTCTATTTAGGGATGCAGTCAGGGCCTTGTCTTAGTGGCTTAGCCAGAGGGGAATGCTTGCAACAGGACAGGCTTCCCTCAGTATTTCACACTGCCATCCGCATTCTTCATGTTTGCGTTTCGGGAGACAGGGTTGATGCAAGAACTTTCTAACTCGGAGACGAGGGCACACAGGTGACTCGAATGGTTTGGCCCCATCTATATAATGTTGTAATAAAAAGGAACTGCAGATGCTGGTTGATGCCAAAGATACTGTAGACACAAAATGCTGGAGTAACGCAATGGACAGGCGGCATCCTTGGAGAAAATGGGTGAGTGCCGTGTCTGGTCGGGACCCTTCCACAGACTGCTCTTCCTAGAACACTCAGTCCTGACCTGAAATGTCATCTATTCCTTTTTCTCCAGAGATGCTGCCTGTCCCGTTGAGTTACTCCAACATTTTGTGTCTGATCCACGGTTGGTGTTACTTGGCTTGAGAATTGGAAAATCTCACGGGTTTCCACACCAGAGGGAATGTTTCTCATTGAAGGACCACACCCTGGCATCTCAGATCAGCACCGCTGATCGTTTTGTACTAAGCCCACTAGGACGATGAGGCCACAGGGTGAAAGGGAATGTAACACAGTACCTGAAATCGACGCATATCCCGGGGGTTTCCCGCTGTTTTCAAACAGTTCTGATTACACTTGAGGAAGAACTTTAAGAAGAATCTGAAAGGAAAACAAAGATGCTTTTTTATTAATACGCTCTGTGAGGAGCAGAAACAGTGCAAGAAAACCCACACCCCCATATGCATAGGAGATCTCTGTGACAGGAACGTACCAATTTGGAGAAGGAGTAGGTTTCTCAGCCACTCAAGCCCTCTCCGTCAGTTAATAAGATCACGGCAGACCTGATTGTAACGGGACCTCCACATTGCTGTCCGCCCACAGCATTCCTCAGCCAAATGCTTATCAAAGATCTATCATGTTCATAAGTTATAGGAGCAGAATTAGACCATTCGGTCCATCAAGTCTACTCCGCCATTGAATCATGGCTGATCTATCTTTCCCTCTAAACCCCAATTCTCCTGCCTTCTCCCCATAACCCCTGACACCCTTACTAATCAAGAGACTCAATCTCCGCCTTAAAAATATCCATTGACTTGGCTGCCACAGCCTTATGTGGCAATGAATTCCACAGATTCACCACCCTCTGACTAAAGAAATTCCTTCTCATCTCTTTTCTAAAGGTCCGTACTTTTATTCTGACTGGTCCTAGACTCTCCCGCTGGTGGAAACATCCTCTCCACATCCATTCTATCCGGGCCTTTCACGATGAGAAGTTTGTGGTAAAATGCATCACGGACCAAAGGAAGCCATTCAGCCCATCATTCTATGTCAGGTATCTCCTCCCTGCCTTCTTGGTCCATAGTCTTGTAGAATATGGAGCATCGTGTGCCTATCCAGGAACATTCTGAATGCCATGATGGTTTCTGCCCTCACCCCCTATTCGGGCAGCCCTGACCACCTACTGGGTGAACAAACATCTCCTCAACTTCCTCAAACATCTCCTCAACTTCCATCTAATTGTCCTTCCGTACATTTAAAATGAGTAGCATTGTCCTCTAAGGAAGGTCATAAGGAATAGGAGTAGAATTAGGCCATTCGGCCCATCAAGTGTACTCCGCTTCCTAACCCCATTCTCCTGCCTCCTCCCCATAACCTCTGACACCTGAACTAATCAAGAATCTATCTATCTTCACTCTTCAAACCGATCCTCCCTTGCATTTAAGAGGTCGGGAGTCAACTATAAGATGGTTTAATAGTTACATCCAGGACACACCTGCCTTGGCTGGAAAATTTCCTTTCCAGAATGACATCAGTAAATCAGACAATCGAATAGTTTTATCGTTACTATTACTGAGAGTTTTTTTTTAAGTCCATGATCCATTTGTACTTAAATTCCCCAGCTGGCTGTGGTGGGATTTGAACTCATGTTTCCAGATCAATGGTCTGGCTGCTAGCCCAGTAACTTAATTACTACAATACCTTACCCCAATTACTTTAAAATCTATCAGCCCGGGTTATTGACCCCTCTGTCAGTGGAAGCAGGTCCTTCCTCTCTACTCTGTGTATCTAGATTATTTTCGACTAACTCATTCAAGGTGCTTCATTAGGTTATTGAACTTGTGGTTCTCCTGCTTCCACCCCAAGGAGCTATTCTGACCAAGCCAATGCAGGAAGCAGTGCTGGCCCAACTGTTAATTAGTTACTAAAGCCGTCGTTCGGAGCAAGGAAGAGGAAACCTAATGCTCGCACACACCACGACTGTGTTGACACATATATGAACAATGGACAGAATGAGAGAAAGGCCGTGACTCACCGCACACGCCAATGTGTTGAGATACCATATAGTCCACTGCCCTCGCCATGACCCACTACCTCTGTTTACTTTAGTTTAGAGATACAGCACGGAAAGAGGCCCTTCCGCCCACCGAGTCCGCACCGACCAGCGATCCCCGCACACTAACACTATCCTACACACGCTAGGGACAATTTACACTTATACCAAGCCAATTGACAGACAAACCTGCATGTTTTTGGAGTGTGGGAGGAAACCAAAGATCTTGGAGAAAACCCACGCAGGTCCCGGGGAGAACGTGCAAACTCCGTACAGACAGCACCCGTAGTCGGGATTGAACCCGGGTCTCCGGCACTACAAGCGTTGTAATGCCCCTGCCACTCTTAAGAAACCTGAACGGAAACCTCTGGAGACTTTGAGCCCCACCCAAGGTTTCCGTGCGGTTCCCGGAGGTTCCCAGAGGTTTTTGTCAGTCTCCTTACCTACTTCCACTACCTGCAACCTCCGGGAACCGCACGGAAAACTTGGGTGGGGCACAAAGTCTCCAGAGGTTTCCGTTCAGGTCTCCTAAGTGGGACAGGGCCATAAAAGGCAGCAACTCTACCGCTGCGCCACCTTGCTGCCGAAACCAAACAAGTCCTTGCCACTTCCAGACTTGGCTACTCTTAACCACTCTATCTGTCTGCTCTTTGTGACTTTCACAGTCATAAATAAGTGTGGAAACAGGCCCTTCGGCCCAACTTGCCCACACCAATATACCATCTACACTAGTCCCATCTGCCTGCATTTGGCCCATACCCCTTTAAACCTGTACCTGTCCAAATATTTCTCAAACTAAATTCTCAGTCTCAGTCACCCAAATGTCTCCTGTTTACTTTCAAAACCTTGACTTACATCCTGACCAAAAACTAATCACAAAGTTCTGGAGTAACTCGGCAGGTCGGGCAACAACTCTGGAAGATATGGACAGATGAGTTTTGAGCCTTCTGAGGCTGAAGAAGGGTCCCCGATCAGAAATGTCACCTGCCCATGTCTTCCAGAGATGCTGCCTGACCCACAGAGTTACTCCATCACTTTGTGCTTATTTGTAAACCATCCACAGTCGTTCCTTGGTCTACAACTTGACCACTCAAAGCACCATCATCTGTAGTCAGAGGCTGGTGAATCTGCGGAATTCTTTGCCACAGAAGGCTGTGGAGGCCAAGCCAGTGGATATTTTTAAGGCAGAGATAGATAGATTCTTGATTAGTACAGGTGTCAGAGGTTATGGGGAGAAGGCAGGAGAATGGGGTTAGAGGGAGAGATAGATCAGCCATGATTAAATAGCAGAGTAGACGATGGGCTGAATGGCCTAATGCTGCTATTCCTTATCACCTTATGACCCTCCTCCATTCTGTAAACACCTTCAGCCCTAAAACCCTCAGGGATCTCTTTACTTCTCCAATTCTGCACTCTTCCCCACCCCTGAACATGAATACAGCATTCAGAGCAGTGCTTCCAGTTTCCTGGAATTCCCTCCTTAATACTCCCTCATTTCTTCTCCCCTTTCAAGGCACTCTTTTATAAAGTAAAAATCAAAACTAAAACTCCAGGCGTTGGAAATCTGAAATAAAAACTGAAAACACTGGAAATACTCAGCAGGTCAGGCAGCATCTATGGAGAGAGTGAAGCAGAGACAATGGTTCAAGTCAAAGATCAAAAGATCATAAGACATAGGAGCAGAGTTAGGCCATTCGGCCCATCGAATCTGCTCCAGCATTCGGTTATGGCTGATCTATTCAGTTTGACGACCCTTCAACAGAAAGGTTGTGACAAAGGTTTCTCTGGCGTGACACATTCACCAGACTGATTCCTGGGATGTCAGGACTTTCATATGAGGAAAGACTGGATAGACTCGGCTTGTACTCGCTAGAATTTAGGAGATTGAGGAGGGATCTTATAGAAACTTACAAAATTCTTGAGGGGTTGGACAGGCTAGATGCAGGAAGATTGTTCCCGATGTTGCGGAAGTCCAGGACAAGGGGTCACAGCTTAAGGATAAGTGGGAAATCCTTTAAGACCGAGATGAGGAGAACATTTTTCACACAGAGAGTGGTGAATCTCTGAAACTCTCTGCCACAGAAGGTAGTTGAGGCCAGTTCATTGGCTATATTTAAGAGGGGGGTTAGATGTGGCCCTTGTGGCTAAAGGGATCAGGGGGTATGGAGAGAAGGCAGGTACGGGATACTGAGTTGGATGATCAGCCATGATCATATTGAATGGCGGTGCAGGCTCGAAGGGCTGAATGGCCTACTCCTGCACCTATTTTCCATGTTTCTGTGTATTAACTCTTTACATTTCCATCATTTTCTATCTTGCTTTTTGCCAAGTTATCTGATCGCCTGGCTGCAATTCTCCTGATGAAGTCCAACATCGACTTTTGCTTTGTTAACTTTTCCCCTCCTGTGAGCCGCCATTAAAGACGATAGATGAATGTGTTCTGTCCACTGACTTTAACAGCGGGAATATTGATATCTCTGCATCCCTCAGTAAATGAAAGTTAAAGTACACCTTCGCATTTCAGATGGCAATAACTATTTTACTGGGAACGGAATTCGCAGATTACCAAATGTATCCTGAATACAGAATGTCCTGTTACATTTCTCATCTGCTCCCATGAATTGAGAACAAGTTGCTAATGAATGGGCAGGCAGAAACACCGAGGTTAAGTACCCCAGCGCTTGGGTCTGCACTCAGCTGTATCCGGTTATTAACACACAACTCTATTACTGTGATTTATTTTCACACAACACAGTGACAAAGCCACTTCCACATCAGGTCTTCCACATCAGGAACGGTGTCTCACTCTCATTTCTAAAGCAAGGCCATCATTAATATATTAGCCGCACTTGTACCGGGCGCTTTATCTTTGACCTGCAATATTTCCTTATCAAATCTGATGTGCGTTGACTGTGGTGTTCTGATTTTCATCTCCTCCCTTTAGCAATCCCTGCCTGCAGATGTTGACTCAGACAGGGGTTGTTTCCACCCTGTATAAAACACAAAGCGCTGGAGTAACTCAGCGGGTCAGGCAGCATCTCTGGAGGGCATGGATAGGGGACGCTAGATATATCGTAGCGGCTCGTAATGCCAGCTGTAGGTACTCGGGGCATCAGGTAAGTCGGGACGTTTTATCAGCATGATGAAAAATGTCTACGAGTAAGAAAAATAACCCCGAGTACCTACGGCTGGCATCTCCCAGTTTGAATCAAGGGCAAAACTCGGGAGAATTCGTGAGTATCTCGGGAAGGTGGGACAGGGTCTTAACACTATCCTACACACTAGATTCATTTACAATTTAATCCAACCAATTAACCTACAAACCTGTACGTCTTTGGAATGTGGAAGGAAACCGGAGCACCCGGAGAAAACCCACGCAGGAATGTTCACACTCAGTACAGACCGCACCCATAGTCAGGATTCAACCCGGGTTTCTGACGCTGTAAGGCAGCAACTCTACCGCTGCACCACTGTGCCACCCAAATCTGTAAACTTAAAGTGGACTGTGGATCAAGTCGGTACTGTTGCATGAGTTAGAGATACAGGGCTGTGGAGGGGAGCCAGAGGTCCATGTTTAAATATGAGCCATTATACTGATAACTGAAGTCGGCCCAAAATGTTGAAACATCTTGATGTACAAGCCTGATTATCATGAGCCCATTATTCTGCAGTCTTTATGAGCCCAAAGATTATAATCTATCAGGTTCCTTTCATTGCGTGGTGCTACCTGACCTGTAATCTTTAAGTGAATTAACCACAGAAGATAGGAAATGAATCTGAGTTAGGGTTATCTTGCCCTTCAAGCCTGCTCTGCCTTTCATTATGTTATGAATGATCATCTAACTTGCTCTATTTTCCTGTGCTATCCTCATTTCCCTTTGTGTTCCATTAATAGCCATTTCTGGTTTGAATGATTCTGCATCCGGGGGAGAGCATTCAAAGTTTCACCAATCTCTGAGAGGAGTGATTCCTCTCAGTGTATAAGTACCAGGAGCAGAATTAGACCATTCGGCCCATCAGGACCAATTCGCCATTTAAACATGGCAGATCTACCTTTCCCTCTCAACCACGTTCCACCTGCTTTCTCCCCATAACCCCTGACACCCAAATGCCCCTGTCCCACTTAGGAAACCTGAACGGAAGGTTTTTGTCAGTCTCCCTACCTGCAACCTACGGCAACCACCTGCAACCTCCGGGAACCACACGGAAACCTTGGGTGAGGCACAAAGTCTCCAGAGGTTTCCGTTCAGATTTCCTAAGTGGGACAGGGGCATTACTAATCAAGAATCTGTTCATCTGCGTCTGTAAAATACATTCTGTTCAGAATTAAAGGACGTTCTTTTAGGAAGGAGATGAGGAGAAATGTATTTAGTCAAAGAGTGGTGAATCTGTGGAATTCTTTGCCATAGAAGGCTGTCAATGGATATTTGTAAGGCAGAGATAGATAGATTCTTGATTAGTACAGGTGTCAGAGTTTGTGAGGAGAAGGCGGGAGAATGGAATTGGCTTCGGTAAATCGACGCCTGTGTAGAGAATAGAACTGGTGTAGTGTAGGGGTGATCGCTGGACGGCAGGGACTTGGCGGGCTGAAGGGCCTGTTTCCACGCTGTATCTCTAAACTAAAACTAAAACTAATATACAGTGAAAGTACCTCACCGTTGAACAATTACTCTACTTTTCTGTTGTGTGCACCAGACTGGATGATCTCACATTTTTCCACATTATATTCCAAGCGCCATGTCCTTAGCTCATCCCCGCCAACGCACTCAACTCATCCACGTCCCCAGAAGCCTCTTTACATCCTCCTCCGAGCTCCCTCTCCCACCTAGGTTAGTACTGTCAGCAAACTTGGAAATATAACATTGGTCCCCCTCGGCCAAATTGTCAATATAGATTGTGAAAAACTGGAGGAGGTCAGTGGCAGCCAGGCTTCTTCGGAAGGTTTGAATGAGCCTGTAGCCAAGATGCTTTAACCTCTCTGAGCACAGCTCGATTTAGTGCCTTTTGGAAGGCGGCAGCATTTAATCAATAACCAGCCCAAGCATCTTTCGATCTATATCTTGTAGACAGGCTCGAATTATAACCTTAAATTGATCTTACACGAAAAACATACTCTGTTTTCATGTTGCTGTTGCCGTCACTTTCGGTGCGATTGTCAGTTGTACTATTTTTACTTTTCTCCTGTTGATATTTGTAACAGGGCAGATACCTGTCCCACATCAAGTACACATCGTAGTAGGGTGTCAAAAAGGTTATAGAACCATAGAAAATAGGTGCAGGAGTAGGCCATTCGGCCCTTCGAGCCTGCACTGCCATTCAATATGATCATGGCTGACCATCCAACTCAGTATCCCACACCTGCCTTCTCTCCATACCCCCTGATCCCTTTTGCCACAAGGGCCACATCTAACTCCCTCTTAAATATAGCCAATGAACTGGCCTCAACTACCTTCTGTGGCAGAGAATTCCACAGATTCACCACTCTCTGTGTGAAATTTATTTTTCCTCATCTCGGTCCTAAAAGATTTCCCCCTTATCCTTAAACTATGACCCCTTGTTCTGGACTTCCCCAGCATCGGGAACAATCTTCCTGCATCTAGCCTGTCCAACCCCTTAAGAATTTTGTAAGTTTCTATAAGATCCCCCCTCAATCTTCTAAATTCTAGCGAGTACAAGCCGAGTCTATCCAGTCTTTCTTCATATGAAAGTCCTGACAACCCAGGAATGTGGGATTATGGGGAGAGGGCAGGAGAATGGGGTTAGGAGGGAGAGATAGATCAGCCTTGATTGAATGGCATAGTCTTGATGGGCTGAATGGCCCTAATTCTACTCATATTCCTCATGACCTTATGACCTGTTGACCATCTAACACCCCCAGAACAGGGAAAGCAGAGGTTCGAAAGAGAATACAGTTTTCCAGCAGAGATTCCCAGGTCAAACTCACCACAGTTTAGAAAAAGAATAAATCAAATAGTGAAAATCTTGGATAGAGTGGACGCAGAGAAGATGTTTCCACTAGTGGGAGAGTCTAGGACCAGTGGTCATAGCGTCAGAATTAAAGGAACTTCCTTTAGGAAGGAGATGAGGTGGAATGTCTTTAATCAGAGGGTGGTGAATCTGTGGAATTCATTGCCACAGAAGGCTGTGGAGGCCAAGTCAATCAATATTTTTAAGGCAGAGATAAATAGATTCTTGTTTAGTATGGGTGCCAGGGGTTATGGACGAACACATGAGAATGGGGTTGGGAGGGAGAGATAGATCAGCCATGATTAAATCGGGGAGTAGACCTGATGGGCCAAATGGCCTAATTCTGTTGCTATCACTTATGAACTTACGAAGTAAAGTTCCCTTGTGTTGTCTGATCAACTGATTTGCACTATGGGACGACAGATGGCACAATGGGCTAAGTGTTCGGCTGGCGACCGGAAGGTAGCCAGTTCGAATCCCGCTTGGAGTGCATACTGTCGTTGTGTCCTTGGGGCAAGACACTTCATCCACCTTTGCCTGTGTGTAAATGTAATGTAATTATGTGAAGCACTTTGGGGTCAATGCAAGTTGACTAAAAATGTGCTATATAAATAAGATTATTATTATTATAACCATATAACATTTACAGCACGGAAACAGGCCATCTCGGCCCTTCTAGTCCGTGATGAACTCTTACTCTCACCTAGTCCCATCTACCTGCACTCAGACCATAACCCTCCATTCCTTTCCCACCCATATACCCATCCAATTTATTTTTAAATGATAAAATCGAACCTGCCTCCACCATTTCCACTGGAAGCTCATTCCACACAGCTACCATTCTCTGAGTAAAGAAGTTCCCCCTCATGTTACCCCTAAACTTCTGTCCCTTAATTCTCAAATCATGTCCTCGTGTTTGAATCTTCCCTACTCTCGATGGAAAAAGCTTATCCACGTCAACTCTGTCTATCCCTCTCATCATTGTAAAGACCTCTATCAAGTCCCCCCTTAACCTTCTGCGCTCCAAAGAATAAAAAATAAATATATTATGGTTCCCAAGTATTATGAATATTAACTTATTGTATTAATGATTTCCATATATGTATCTATGTGTTGTAGCCTTTATGAGCCTATTAAGCTGCAGCAAGAAATTGCCTCCATTGTTCTGTTCCTGTTACCTATGACAATTAAACACTCTTGATCCTTGATGCTTGAGTAATTCGAATTTCGCTGTACCTTAATGGGTACATGTGATAATAAACTGATCTTCAAACCAGACTTTGCTGGAAAGGCATCTCTATGCTGATCATGCCTGGGCAAGATGCCCTCCCTTGGTAGCTTCCCCCACTAATTCCTATCCTGTGACCACTTAAGGGCCTGTCCCACTTGGGTGATCTAAGTTCTGGCGAGTTTGCCCTCGACTCATACTCGTGGTATGGTCGACACGAGGTCGTAGGAGGTCTTCATAACTCTCCTTCATGCTCGAGAGTGGTCTCCGCGTATTCGAGGCCTCAGCGAGGTTGTGCCGTTTTTTTTCAATATGTTAAAAAAATGCCCGCGAGTAAAAAAAAGTCGCCGTTGAAATTATTTTTTTACTCGTAGGTTTAGTCGTTGTCGGTTGGCATGTTGGTCGTGGGTAGTGGAGGGTAGTTGAAGGTAGTCATAGATAGTCTTCATCATAGTCGAAGGGAGGTCGAAGGAGGTCGGCTTCACTCTCCACTATTCGGTGTCCAATTTTCCCAAAGTTAGTCGTAGCTAGTTGTAGCTGGTCTTCAACATAGTTGAAGGAGGTCTTCAACATGTCATTTTTTCAAACTCTTCTAAACTCGCCAATTAGGTCGCCCAAGTGGGACAGCCCCTTAATACCTACCCTGTGATGGCGGTGTAGGCATTCAGTAGAGTTGGCACAGATCTGCTGACGGAACAAGGGCTAGGAGAGAAGTAGGGTTGGGAGGGTGGTGGGGGGGAAGGGGGTTTAGTTTAGTGATACAGCACGGAAACAGGCCCTTCGATCACTCCGTCTATCGTACACACTAGGGATAGTTTACAATATTCATCAAAGCTAATTAACCTACAAACCGGTACATCTTTGGGATGTGGGAGGAAACCGGAGCACCCGGGGGGCAAACCCACGCGGTCACAGGGAGAACGTGCCAACTCCGCACAGCCAGCACCTGTAGTCAGGATCGAACCCGGGTCTCTGGCACTGTGAGGCAGCAACTCTACCGTTGCACCACCATGCCGCCCATGTATTTGGATGCCTTTAAAGCTAGCATGGATTTTGTGGGCTGAAGGGCCTGTTTCCTGTGCCGCCTGACATTCAGCCAAACGGGAGCAGATGGGCAGATGGCGCCCATGGTTGGGCAGATGAAGGAAGCAATCACCAGAAAGGGTTAAGGTAGATTCCAGAAGCCTGGCTCTTAAAATAGCAGATGTGTGGCTGTTGGTCCCAGGTGAACTCCGAGCGGTTTCATTTTTTTCCCGGTCGCCATGGCAACCACATTTTGCAGCGCCGTCCCGCAACCCCCTCAAGACAACCTCAGACACGAACGCGGCTCTGAAATCTTCCTGCTCTGACAGCCAGTGGCCTGGCTTCCCTGAGCACCAAGCGCAGAAAAGCTCACCATCCGCATTATTGCAAGGCAGAAAAACGAGAGGGGGAAAAAAAAAAAAAAAAATCTCGCCGCATTTTTACAACTTGCGACGAAGGCCTCTCTTTTTTTTTTTTAAAAACCTACGCTCTTCCGCTCTGGTCCGTCCTAATTTGAGGAAGGACATCCTTCGCGATTGAGGCAGTGCAGCGTAGGTTCACGAGGTTAATCCCCGGGATGGCGGGACTGTCGTTTGAGGAAAGATTGGAAAGACTGGGCTTGTATTCACTGCAGTTTAGAAGGATGAGAGGCGATCTTAAAGAAACTTATAACATTTTAAAAGCTAGATGCAGGAAAAATGGTCCCAATGTTGGGCGAGTCCAGAACCAGGGGCCACACAGACTAAGAATAAAGGGGAGGCCATTTAAAAATGAGATGAGAAAAAAAATTTTCACCCAGAGAGTTGTGAATTTGTGGAATTCTCTGCCACGGAGGGCAGTAGAGATCATTTCACTGGATGGATTTATAAGAGAGTTAGATAGAGCTCTGGGGGCGAGCAGAATCAAGGGATATGGGGAGAAGGCAGGCACGGGTCACTGATTGTGGATGATCAGCCATGATCATAATGAATGGCGATGCAGGTTAGAAGGGCCAAATGGCCTCCTCCCTGCACCTATTTTCTATGTTTATGTCCACATGTTGGCTGCTGGGGTAAAGAGGGTGGAGAAAGTCAACCCTTCTGTTTCCTTCTCTCCAGAAATGCTGCCTGACCCACTGAGATACTCTAGTGTTTTGGGTCGATCTTCGGAGTAAACCAGTTCCTTCCTGCACTAGTGCTCAGAACTACTCAGAGGAGCCAAGGGTCCTGTGTGAACAACCCTTCTGTTCATCTGTGCATTCAAACCACTTTCCTGTGGCCAGCCCCACAACACAATGCTGTTATTATCTGTATTATGGCCAGACTCTGTCAGGGGGGGAGCAATGAGTGTCTTTTGGCCTCATGCCTGTCTGCTTCAAAGGGATCTTGATTTGGGGAACTCTAACATTGTCATTGGCCTGGGCCCCATCCATGAGAGAGCCTGATTCTGGCCATTGCCGTGCCTTTAGCTCATCTCTCCCCTTCCTCTGCTGCGGGAAGGTGGGTTGCCCTCCAGTAACTAGCTTCAGAGGTCCCGATGCTAAGATTCTGTTGGAGAGTGGAGCAGATGCTGGTTTAAACCGAAGAGAGACACAAAAAGCTGGAGTAACTCAGTGGGGCAGGCAGCATCTCTGGAGAGAAGGAATGGGTGACGTTTCGGGTCGAGACCCTTCTTCAGACGGATTCTGTGGGATCCGTCCAGTGATGGAACGAGGAACAACCAGGGCGGAAACAGGCCCTTCGGCCCACTGAGTCCGCGCCGACCAGCGATCCCCGCACATTAACACTATCCTACACCCACGAGGGGCAATTTACACTCATACCAAGTTGATTGACCTACTAATCTTTAAGTCTTTGGAGTGTAGGAGGAAACCGAAGATCTCGGAGAAAATTCACGCAGGCTGCAGGGAGAACGGAGTGCAAGCAGGTGGGAACTCCGTACAAGCAACAGCGATAGTCAATATCGAACCCGGGTCTTGGCTGCTGTAAGGCAGCAACTCTACCCCTAGTTCTGAGTGCATCAGTACAATCTCCTTTTCTCTCTTGAGCCTTCTTGTCTTTGTTATTGAGGAGTATTCTATTTATGCCTGGGCGTTGATGGAAACAGATTTAAATGCTGCCTGCCACAGCGTGGTGCCCATTCTCCGAGTCGTCTACCATTCCACAGAGCTTAGATCCGCCAGCATCTGCTTCCTATAATTCACAGCGCGCACCTCTCGTCCCTTCACCCCATCTTTCAGCACACGAGAAATTGTTCTCCTTTAGGGAGAAGGACATGTTTGCAGTCTGCAGATCTGCGATTCCCGATGGCCCAAGCTCACATCATGATGCAATGCTGTGCAGCCTAGTTGGGGCTTTAAGTGGGGAGTGTACATGGGCAGCGAACTGAAGCAGTAATCATAGTTGATAGATAACCAAGACAATACAAAATTCAACCGTAAATGGCCATTATTAGTTGGCACACACGCCACAGATTAAGATGCATTCTTGAATATCCTTTCCTAGCCCTTTGCATCCTTTTGCAATCAACGCAATCCAAAGAATCTTCAGTAAAAGACAAACTGCTGGAGTATCTCTGGAGATAGACATAAAATGCTGGAGTAACTCAGCGGGTCAGACAGCAACACAGGGGAAAGGGAATAGGTGACGTTTTTGGTCGAGTCCCTTCTTCAGGTGGGTATATCTGTCGGAGTATCTCCGGAATACACAGCGGCGAAGCTGGTAGGCCCACTGAGACCCGGGTTCGATCGTGACCTTGGCTGCTGTCTGCATGGAGTTGGCATGATCGCCCTGTGACCGCGTGGGTTTCCTCCGGGTGCTCCGGTTTCCTCCCACATCCCAAAGATGCGCGGGTTTGTAGTTTAATTGGCCTCTGTAAATTGCCCCTTAATGTGTAGGGAGTGAATGAGAAAGTAGGATAACATGGAACTAGTGTGAATGGGTGAACAATGGTTGGCATGGACTTGGTGGGCTGATGGACCGTTTCCATGCGCTATCTCTAAACTAAACTAAACCACCATAGAAACATAGAAATTAGGTGCAGGAGTAGGCCATTCGGCCTTTCGAGCCTGCACCGCCATTCAATATGATCAAGGCTGATCATCCAACTCAGTATCCCGTACCTGCCTTCTCTCCATACCCCCTGATCCCCTTAGCCACAAGGGCCACATCTAACTCCCTCTTAAATATAGCCAATGAACTGGCCTCAACTACCCTCTGTGGCAGAGAGTTCCAGAGATTCACCACTCTCTGTGTGAAAAAAGTTCTTCTCATCTCGGTTTTAAAGGATTTCCCCTTTATCCTTAAGCTGTGACCCCTTGTCCTGGACTTCCCCAACATGGGAACAATCTCCTGCATCTATCCTGTCCAACCCCTTAAGAATTTTACAAGTTCAATTTTCTAGATTCTATCCATCAAATAAGACATTATGGGAAGCTGCTATGGAAAATATTAAGGAAATAAATCCTTCCCAGAGAATCAAAACTGTACGCATCCCAGGTGTGGTCCACCAAGACCCTGTACAACTGCAGTAGAACCTCTCTGTCCTATACTCACATCCTTTCAATGAAAAGCTCATATATCGCTTTCTTACTGCCTGCTGCACCTGCATGCTACCTTCAATGACTGGTGCCATACACAGGTTGCATCTGCGGCCACCATTTAGATAATAGTCTGCTTTCTCTATAACCTCACAGTATATTATCATCAACATATCACTCTTATATTCTGTTTGATCATTTCTGCTTGCTCTCTATCACAGTATATAAGCACAAGCTTGACTTGATTTGGCCACAATGCAAAACGGACCACCATTGACTGAACCCAGATAGGGGGCAGAGATGGAAGTTTACGTACCAAGAGCAGGAATCTACAAAGGTTAGGGGGGGATTCATTCTCATTGGTGAACGGACTCCATCGACACACAGAAAATTCTACCGTAGCAATGAAATCACAATTTGAAAGCATTAAGTTGTGCCACTTTCCATCTATTTTTATGGGCAATCGATCTTTCACCTCCAACCCTGAACCTCTTCTTGCCTCTTCTCACCAACACTGCCCCGTTTGGCATTCAGTCTCATGGATTCAAAGGCTGTACTTGGTTGATGTACAGTGTGATCGTACATTGGGAACAATTGTCAGGTATTTCCGTATATTTTGTTCCTATCACGTCCTATTGAAAAGACATAGCCGACACATTGATCGGTTTTTCGGAGGTGACTGAAACTTATTGAAACAGAAAAGATTGTTAAGGGCTTGGACACGCTGGAGGCAGGAAACATGTTCCCAATGTTGGGGGAGTCCAGAACCAGGGGCCACAGTTTAAGAATAAGGAGTCAGCCATTTAGAACAGAGACGAGGAAACCCTTTTTCTCACAGAGAGCGATGCGTCTGTGGAATTCTCTGCCTCAGAGGGCGGTGGAGGCTGGTTCGCTGGATGCTTTCAAGAGAGAGCTAGATAGGGCTCTTAAAAATAGCGGAGTCAGGGGATATGGGGAGAAGGCAGGAACAGGTACTGATTGGGGATGATCAGCCATGATCACATTGAATGGCGGTGCTGGCTCGAAGGGCCGAATGGCCTACTCCTGCACCTATTGCCTATACAGGGGGGGGGAGGCTGAGTGGATAGGAAGTATCTTCAGAACATTAGGTTATAAGGTCATGTGATAGGAGCAGAATTAGGCCATTCGGCCCTTCAAGTCTACTTCACCATTCAATCATGGCTGATATAGCTCTCCCTCCTAACCCCATTCTCCTGCCTTCTCTCCACAACCCTTGACACCTGTACCAATACCTCAAACAGTCAATAAGGGGAGCAAAATCTAAAATTAATGTTAGTTATCTCACATTTTCTCACACTCTGATACGATTGATAGGGGACGATCAGCCATGATCACAATGAATGGCGGTGCTGGCTCGAAGGGCTGAATGGCCTCCTCCTGCACCTATTTTCTATGTTTCTATGTATCTATGAGTGTAAATGTTCCAGTTTAACAATGGGAATATTCACGGAGTAACCAAGGACAGAAATCAACTCAACTCGCCGTTAAAACTGAGCCATTAAAATCGACGGGAGGGAATATTGTGAGCTGCTGAGAACCTGAAAATCCAGGGTGAGCTCGAAATCCCCAGCCATATTGTTTCTGACGGAGCACTGCTGATGAAGCCTTGCCTCTGCAAACACAGCAACTCATCTCCGTGCTCCCTGCCAGAACGAATTGCAGAGAACTAAGGTGTCTTTTGCGGGTTGTGAGCGAGAGATAGAGTATTGACTCCGTTGCGATGAGGCATCGGGGAAACATACAGGTATCTGTCCATATTTCATCCGACAATCTGCAACCTAACCTTGGTGGTGTTCCAGATCTGTTCACCGCCTAATGACTTATCAGGTTAAAGGAATTAAAGATAAGTCGGCTTTGTGCGACTTTTCAGTGGAACATGGGATGTAGAGACAGCCTTTGCAAAATAAAAGCCATGCAACGAACGGTAGATATACTCATCGCAACTGATGTAAGATACCTTCCCAATAAATAATAGACCCCAGTCTCAGTCATGGTTCTGTTGTTGAGATTTTAGACCCTGAGTTAGGAGATACCTGCTTCAAGTCCAGCATCAAAATCTTGACTAATATTCCTATGCAACCTTTTCTTTGTAGACAATTAGGTGCTGGGACCCACGTATTAATTTAAAATAAAGCTACATTTACCAAATAGGTACAAAATGTCTAGCGTAACTCAGTGGGTCAGGCAGCTACTCTGGAGAAAAGGAATAGGTGATGTATCGGGTCAAGACCCTTCTTTAGACTGGCTGACGCAAGGTCCCAGTCTGAAGAAGGGTCTCGACCCGAAACATCACCTGTTCATTTTTTCCTGAGATGCTGCCTCACCCGCTGCGTTACTATTCTTTGTCCATCTTCAGAGCAAACCAACATCTGCAGTTCCTTCCAACATTACATTTACCAACAATTTGCCTTCTATCAATATACCCTCAGTAACCAATTAAATTCTAAGTTAATAAACTAATAACTAATAACTAATAAAATGTATAAAATCAATACTCATTAAAATTAAAATTCTGAAAATGTGAAAATCTAGTTTTTATCTTTTTGGAGGTGATGGTGCACCAGTCACAAACAAAACATTCTTCATAAAAGTGATAGGAGCAGAATTAGGCCATTCGGCCCACCAAGTCTACTCCACCGTTCAATCATGGCTGATCTATTTATCCCTCTTAACCCCATTCTCCTGCCTTCTCCCCATAGCCCGATACCCGTACTGATCAAGAATCTATCTACTGTATCTCAGCCTTAAAAATATCCATTGACTTGGTCTCCACAGGCTTCTGTGGCAGTGAATTCCACAGATTCACCACCCTCTAACTCCTATGCAATGCCGAGGGAATGCAGCATTGTTTTTTTTGGATGCTCACTCTGGCAGACATGAAAGAACCACAGCGCTGGTTTAAATTAAAGCAGGGTTGTCTCAGGTTGAATACTAATTCATCCACATCACTAAAGCATGGGTGAACTGGTAGTTGGCCATCTGTGCGAGCTTGCTGCGAGCCATACGGCTGCTCCATGGCCAACAAGGTAACAGTGACCGCTTTAAAATGCGTTTCATTCGCCCTGTTCGAGATGCTGTGAATGGTACTTGGTAAGGTCATAAGTTCCAGGAGCAGAATAAGGCCATTCGGCCCATCAAGTCTACTCCACCATAGAATCACGGGCGAGCTATCTTTCCCTCTCAACCCCATTCTCCTGCCCTCGCCCCATAACCCCTGACACCCTTACTAATCAAAAACTTGTCAATCTCCGCCTTAAAAACATCCATTATCTTGGCCTCCATGGCAATGAATTCCACAGATTCACCGCCCTCTGACTAAATAAATTCCTCCTCATCTCTTTTCTCAAGGTTCATCCTTTTATTCTGAGACTGTGGCCTCTGGTCCTAGACTCTCCCACTGGTGGAATCATCCTCTCCACATTAATTCGATCCAGGCCTTTCACTATTCACTTCACCTCTTTACTATTTCACTGCTTCGAATATATACTTCGGATATTACACTGCTTCATAAATGCTGCTTTGTTAGATCTATTTTACAGAGGATGGCATCTCAAGTGGCTTCGAATGTACGGAACGCCCCTGAGATTAACCCATGCCTAGTTTCTAAAATACTGTTGTTGTCATCAGCAAGTTAATTAAAAATCTTCTTCTGGTCTTTTGTGCCTCTCTTTTCCTGCTTCCTAATATTCAGCGATGCAGAAATATTAATTTAGGCCTTTTGAGAGTTAAGTTGTATTCTCCTTCTGATTGCAAGTAGCTTGCAATAGTCATATGGATGTCTCAGCTGACATCTCAATGGTTTTATATTCAAATTAAATTCTGACACAATTATTGAAAATAATTCCAAAGCTCCTGGGCTGAGAATTGAGGTGTCGATTTATACCTTAAAGACTGTATGAGTTTGTAATTGCAAATGAAGTGTTCTCAAAAGAAGGTCCGGGGAGATTTCTTCATCGGATGAGAGAAATTATCTTGTCTAGAACAATATAATTTTATTGCAGAAAAGTGGAGCACATTCCTTCAGGTAAACACCCTCACTAATTACTTGTATGACAGATGAAGTACAGCAAGCCATACATTTTATATAAAAGTCCAAATCCGTCTCAAGCTTAAGAATGCTGCTCCCACAATTGCAAAGGTCATCGTTTGTGCTATGGGGATGGATACTGAAAAATACTTTCATCTAATTATCAATCCCTCTCTCACATCTAGCCTTCAGCTGTTTTTTTTCTCTCTCTCTCCATCCACTCCCGCCTCAGCTTTGCTTTCCCACAAGAGTCCATTTTATTGAGTTTTTCCATATCTCACTGAAGCTGCCAATCTTCCCCCCTTTTTACCCAACGTAGTCAGGCCTCATTACGCTTAAATTCCTCTCCTTTCCTCCCTCAACCTTGTCCTCTGGGAATCTGCAGCATTCCTGCAGCCTTATTTCGTCAATGCACCTCTTTTTCTTTTTCAATTTCCGAGACTTGGTGGTGTCTTCTTAATCAAGAGGAGAAGCCGTGTAGGCTGTGCAACATTTGGGAGCCGTTCCCAAATCGGGAAATGTCCTGTTGAGAATTTAAGTGCGGAAAACAATGCGCCGGTGAAACGTTCTTGGATGAACCACGTCTAATTATACAAATAACAATCTGCAAATCACTGTGAATTGTAATTCACTGGAATCTACCTCACATAACAAGTTAAAGCTTTATGGTTGAGAATAACCACATATGTTTGAAATTCCTAACTTGGTTTTATAGGGCTACTAGATTAGCATATATTAAACCCGGTGTCACATTAACAGATTTAAGGGCCTGTCCCACTTGCGTGCGTGCAAAGATTTTGTGTATCTCAAAATCCTGGGGGGCCACGCATCACTGCCTAGGCCACCACGCCTCACCACGCGCCATACGCGCATCGTGCATCGTGACGTGTAAATTATGTCACGTAAATGACGCGCAAATAACGCCCAAGTGGGACAGGCCCTTTAATATCACATAGTTACGCAGCTGGTAAAGCTCAAGTGGTCCAGGTCTGATACTGACCTCCCGTGCTATCTGTGTGGAGTTTGCCTCCTCTCATGGGTCTCCTCACAGTGATCCTGCTTCCTCTCGCATCCCAAAGATGAATGGGTTGGTAGGCGAAAGATAGACGCAAAATGCTGTAGTAACAAGAGTAAGTAACTCAGATACTCCAGCTTTTTGTGTCTAACATGTAATAACTGTGTAGATTAAACCAGTGATCATACACAGTATGATCTGTATATTGCTCTCCTATGTCTATTGAAGTCATGTAAATTATTCCACATGTTAGAACTGTGTTGTACAAGGGTTTGTAAAACTGGAATAAAGACTCGTCAATCTGAAACATCAATTTTGTTTCTCTTTCCATCAACGCTCTCGTGTCTGATTGGTATTTCAAATACTGTGGCACAGTGGCACAGCTGGTAGAGCTGATCCTTCACAGCGGCAGAGACCCGGGCCCAATCCTGACCTCGGATGCTGTCTGTGTGGAGTTTGCATGTTCCCACCGTGGCCACGTGGGTTTCCACCGGGTGCCCCAGTTTCCCCTCCACATCCCAAAGACATGCTAGGTTAATTGGCTTCTGTAAATTGTAGGGAGCGGATACGAAAATAGAATACTATAGAACGAGTTTAAACGGATGATCGATGGTCGGCATGGACTTGGTGGCCTGAAGGGTCTGTTTTCATGCTGCATTTCGAATCTAAATCAAACCACTGTCTTATTTTTTTAGTTCAGATTTGCAGCATCTGTAGTATTATTGCCTTTGTCTTTCTAAAACTGATCTTGGATAATAAATTGCAATGAGTCTGATCGATGGTCAATGATAAATTCCAATGACCTAAACCACACCATAGATGTTCTTACCCTAAACCCAGCACATTGTAGGGACGACGTGCGTAGACTGAATATCGAATTATACTCAGAAACGGCACAGATTGGAGAGGACACCAGGGAGCTGTATGAACTAACTATTGCATTACAGCTACTTCAGTACAAAACATAATGTATAGCACGTGCAGAACTCTAAAGACTAGTGAATATGCAGCAGTACTCTATAAGCTTTGTCTGTTATGTAATCAGAAGGCATTGCTTTTCAGCGCAGAATCATTTAGGAGTATAATGGCAAATAGTTAACGGTGCTTATCAAAATTGTATCTTTTAACTCCAAACTCTGGCTTCCCAGAAAATAATTACAGAGAAAATTGTAAGTTCCAATGTGTTGGTGTTTTGGAAAACAAAAAAATACAAAATCTGTTTCGCATCAGTGGACATCAACAGTGATGTCGCTCCAGCGAACCTGGGCCAGATCTGTGAGGAAGTCAAAAGGCAGAAACTCTTTCGCTTGTGGGAAGGAGGAGCCGGGGAGGCTGAAGGGACTGGCTCTTGCGCGGGGCTCAGGAAAAAGGAACAGCTGGAAAAGGAGAGTCCAGGGACCGCTCCAGAGCTGGGAATGAATCCGTGGCCAAGAAGAGAGAGATGGAAACAAAAGAACAAAGGACAGCGAAGGAAAAAGAGCAAAGGGGTAAATGAGATCTGAATGGTGCGAGAGGACTCTGTGATGTTATAACAAATGGGGAGGGGGGAGCAAAGCATATTAAGTGAAAACCGTCTTCGCATTGTCCTACATAGCAACGGGCAGGGCCGTTCATTGTGTGGAAGATGTGAGTCCTTTCTGGCCAAAGTGCTATATATGACCCAAAACTAAGATTTTGAGGTCAGTATAAAATGGACATGGCTGATTTGAGCCGAGGCTGTTCATTAAAAGCAGGGGCTCGTAACAACAAGACTCAAGAGTTAAACATTTGGAAGCCATCAAAAAGAACTCAGGCAGAACAGCTCAGAGGAAAAGAGTAATGGAGCAGTGGTTGCAGCTACCAGGGAAAGGCACAGAAGCAGATGGCATAAATGGGTTCAAGCATCAATTAGAAGAGTTTCTGCAACGAGATTTTATCTGGGGATATGCTGAATAGGTGGGTTGATTTATCCTGTTGAACTGAACGGCCTTTCCTTAAAAGTTCTTATGAACTGATCTAACACGATGATTGCATTTGTACCGGATTGTCATAGAAGAACTGATGTTATCCTGTAGAGCTGTTTAATAATTCCTGGCTTCTTCCCAGGGCTGAGAATGCGCAGCAAATATCAAGGTGGTTGGGTTTAATTAGCACTCTGATGAGGTTGAACAGTTACTGCTCTCTGCAGCTGACTAACTGTTGCCACCTTGACTTTAATCCGCAAGGTAACACATGCGGCAGAGGAGGAAGGCTCCTGGGCCGAATGTTGGCTGCGTTGGACAGGAGGTCTTGTTGCTAGTATCTCTCCCAAGGCAATCCATGAGGTCAGATAACACTAAACAATGATCAAGTAACAAAAAACATTCTGCAATATAGGAGAGAAGTTCCATTCAAATTTAGAATCGAAACTTCCATTAGTTTCTCGCAGTGGTTTTAACCAGCAGGGGAAAGCAGGAAAAAGATTAGACATTTTGTGCGGCACAGTGTCGCAGCAGTAGAGTTGCTGCCATACAGCACCAGAGACCCGGGCTCGATCCTGACTACGGGTGCTGTCTGTTTGGAGTTTGTACGTTCTCCCTGTGAGTTGCGTGGGTTTTCTCTGGGTGCCCCGGTTTGCACCTACACTCCAAGAAGTGCAGGTATGTAGGCTAAATGGTTTGGTAAATTTGTAAATTGTCCCTGGTGTGTTTAGGGTAGTGTTAGCGTGCAGGGATCACTGGTTGGCACGGACTCGGTGGGCCAAAGAACCTGTTTCAGCTCTGTTTCTCAAAATAAGCGCTGTTATGTTCTTACAATCAATGAGAACATAGAACAGTACAGCACAGTACGATCCATGGTACACAAAAATGCTGGAGAAACTCAGCGGGTGCAGCAACATCTATAGAGCGAAGGAAATAGGTGACGTTTCGGGCCGAAACCCTTCTTCAGGCTGATCCGTAATGTCTGTGCCGAACATGATGCCAAGATCAACTAATCCTCCGCCTGCACATGATCCATGTTCTCCAGAGATGCCGCCTGACCCTTTACTTCAGCGCTGTGTGCCATTTTTAATCCCTATCCCGCCATTGTCTATAACCATGTGATTACCCGAGTCCTCTAAATACGTACTAAACTAAGTGGGACCCGTTGGGTCCCATTCACACGGGAGGCCTGGTCCCCCAACGCAACTCACTGCTCACTCCGCTCTCACTCAACACACTCTTGCTCACTCCACTCCTTCAGCTTTATTCTCCTCGCCGCCGTTGATTGACAGCGGGTGCCGGAAGGGGCGGCTTTTACGATTTTTAAACCATCATATCATTTGTACCATTCCAGCCAATCGGAACAAAACTTGTTGCACTTGCAGCACAGGAGAATTGCGAGTAAGGCAGTGAAAAATCATAGCGCTATTGGGTACCATTTTTGCGTAAATGTAAAAACAACGCAAACTGGAAGAGGACAAGATGAGAGTTTTATATAAGTATTTAGATTCTGCGCAAATGTCTTGTTTTTGCACAGTCTTTGTCTTCAAGTGTCAAGAGTGGTTTATTAATTTTTCTTTCCTCTGCAGGTTTCTGAATATGTTGTTCGATTGGTTGAATTGGTTTAAAGATAGGGCAGGTGAACAGGCCCTTTGGCCCACGCTGACCTTCTATCACAATAGATCTATGTTATCCCACCTTCGCATCCACTTCCTGAACACGAGGGGCAATTTAGATGTCAATGAACCTACAATCCCGTTAGTCTTTAGGATGTAGGAGGAAACCGGAGCACCCGGAGAAAACTCACATGGTCATGAAGGGGACATACAAACTCCATATGGACAGCATCCATAGTCAGGAACATATCCGGGTCTCTGGCGCTGTGAGGCAGCAACTTTACCACTGCGGCACTGTCCCGACCCGCACCCACTTGGGTGACTTGGTGGCCAGGGTTAGCCGTCATCCACAACACCTTCCCTTCATTAGTGGGGGAGTCTAGAACCTAGAGTCTAGAAATAAAAGGACGTACTTTTAGAATGCAAACGAGGAAGAATTTCTTTAGCCAGAGGGTAGTGAAACTGTGGGATTCGTTGCCACAGATGGCTTTGGAGGCCATCACTGGGTGTTTTTTAAGCAGAGATCGATAGGCTCTTGATTTGGAAGGGCATTAAAGGTTACGGGGAGAAGGCAGGAGAATGGGGTTGAGAGGGAATAAGAGATTAGCCATGATCGAATGGCGGTGCAGACTCAATGGGCCATATACACTAATTCTGCACCTGCGTCTTATGATCTTATAACCATATATAACCATATAACAATTACAGCACGGAAACAGGCAATCTCGGCCCTACAGGTCCGTGCCGAACAATTTTTTTTTCCCCTTAGTCCCACCTGCCTGCACTCATACCATAACCCTCCATTCCCTTCTCATCCATATGCCTATCCAATTTATTTTTAAATTAACTATGGTTTTATGAACCCAACCGCCCAGTCAGTGAGTGGAGAGAAGTGCGTAGAATTTTAGAAAATGATCCACTCTGTCCAAGGTGAAGAAGATCAGAAACGTCAACCATCCACTCCCCCCACAGATGCTGCCTGACCAGCTGAGTTACTCCAGCACTTTGAGTTTTGATTTAGTCTGTCCTCCTGATCTACAGTTTGTCATTACAGTGCACCCTATCAATGCTCACATTAGAGGATTCACAGAAAATAGACACAAAATGCTGGAGTAATTCAGCGGGACAGGCAGCATCTCTGGATAGAAGGAATGGGTGACGTTTCGGGGGCGAGACCCTTCTTCAGACAAGTTTGAAGTGTTTAAGAAGGAACTGCAGATGCAGGAAAATCGAAGGTAGACAAAAATGCTGGAGAAACTCAGCGGGTGCAGCAGCATCTATGGAGCAAAGGAAATAGGCAACGTTTCAGGCCGAAACCCTTCCGGGTTTCGGCCCGAAACGTTACCTATTTCCTTCAGTCTGAAGAAGGGTTTTGGCCCGAAACGTTGCCTATTTCCTTCGCTCCATAGATGCTGCTGCACCCGCTGAGTTTCTCCAGCACTTTTGTCTACCATTGTTCATGTTAAACAGCATTCATCCAGTTAAAACCCACGCATTCATCCACGCCGAAACCCTACTTCAGGCTGAGTTTCTCCAGCACTTTTGTCCACCATTCTGAGCCGAAACGTCACCCATTCCTTCTCTCCAGAGACGCTGCCTGCCCCGCTGAGTTACTCCAGCATTTGGTGTCTACCTTCGGTTTAAACCAGCATCTGCAGTTCCATCCTACATGTTTACTCAGAGTTGTTTTGAGTTGGGATTAATCAATGACAGGATTAAAATGATTCTTGATCAATACATTCACACCGACAGTGCCTCATCCAATATTTGTCAGCATCATTTAACATAAACTGACTTTTCACCTGCTCCTATACCATATGCAGCTGCAAATTTCAAATTAAAGAAAGAAAATGTGAATACATTATCATATATTATGCGCCAATCCCCTCACTTAACATGCAAATTTCCCAGAATGTTTCTGCACGCCTTCTGTTGCAAATTAATTTTGCAGAATTATAATTAGACTAATCCTGCATAATTAATAAGCAGCCTCTTATTTATTTGTGAGGGAGTTGACAGGATCTTTACCCAGTTCTGTAAACTGATAAGTGACTGTTAACAGTGGGGGGAAAAAACTGGATGTAAAGAATGCCTTGGTTTCCAGGTTGGGATGGCAAGCGAGATTTATAGTCCTGGAGCATAATGGTCAGTTCTGCAGCCACTCAGAGCTTGTAACTTCTTGATACTGTGAGAAGAGGGAGCAGCATGGTGGCTCAGCGGTAGAAACATAGAAACATAGGAATTAGGTGCAGGAGTAGGCCATTCGGCCCTTCGAGCCTGCACCGCCATTCAATATGATCATGGCTGATCATCCAACTCAGTATCCCGTACCTGCCTTCTCTCCATACCCCCTGATCCCCTTAGCCACAAGGGCCACATCTAACTCCCTCTTAAATATAGCCAATGAACTGGCCTCAACTACCCTCTGTGGCAGAGAGTTCCACAGATTCACCACTCTCTGTGTGAAAAAAGTTCTCCTCATCTCGGTTTTAAAGGATTTCCCCCTTATCCTTAAGCTGTGACCCCTTGTCCTGGACTTCCCCAACATCGGGAACAATCTTCCTGCATCTAGCCTGTCCAACCCCTTAAGAATTTTGTAAGTTTCTATAAGATCCCCTCTCAATCTCCTAAATTCTAGAGAGTATAAACCAAGTCTATCCAGGCTTTCTTCATAAGACAGTCCTGACATCCCAGAGCTACTGCTTTACCGCACCCGAGACCTGAGTTCGATCCTGACTACGGGTGCTTGTCTCTTCGGAGTTTGTGCGTCCTCTCCGTGACTTGAGTGGGTTTTCTCCGAGATCTTTGCTTTCCTCCCACACTCCAAAGGCGTCATGTTTGTTCACTGGATGCCTTTCATAGAGAGCTAGATAGGGCTCTTAAAAATAGCAGAGCCAGGGGATATGGGGAGAAGGCAGGAACGCTGTACTGATTGGGGATGATCAGCCATGATCACATTGAATGGCGGTGATGGCTCGAAGGGCCGAATGGCCTACTCCTGCACCTATTAGAATAGAATATGTTTATTGTCATTGCACAAAACTGAGCAACGAAATTCCATTCCAATTGTCTATTGTCTATTGTTTGTAGATTAATTGGATTGGTGCAAATGTGAATTTGTCCCTCATGTGTGTAGGATAGTGCTAGTGTGTGGGGATTGCTGGTCGGTGTGGACTTGGTGGGCCGAAGGGCCAGCTTCCACTCTGTATCGCTAAACTATAGAATCAAATGCATTTCGTCAATGGTTAATTTTAGTTTAGAGAAACACCACGGAAACAGGCCCTTCCGCCCACCGAGGCCATTCTAACCAGCGATCCCCGCACACTAACACTATCCTACGCACACTGGGTACAATTAACCTACCAACCTATACGTCTTTGGAATGTGTGAGGAACCGGAACTCCATGCGAAGACCCATGAAGATCAAGGCGGAAGCGTACAAGTCCGTACAGACAGCACCTGAGGACAATCGAACCTGGGTCTCTGGCGCTGTAAGGCAGCAACTCTACCGCTGCGACACCATGCCGCCCTGTCTAGCACGTTGGCACTGCAGTAAATACTGCGTCGCTGCATTGCGTTTGATGGCAAAAACGACTACTTCATGAAATTAACCAATCCTCCAAAATTTTTGGCCTTGGAAAAGGAATTGGATAGAAGATGTTCAGGCCTCGAGGGCCTGAGTTATAGAGGGAGGGTGAGCAAGCTAGGTCTCTCTCTATTCCTTGGAGCGCAGGAGGATGAGGGGTGATCATATAGAGGTGTCCAAAAGCATGAGAGGAATAGATCGGCTAGACACACAGGGTCTCTTTCACAGAGTTGGGGAATTGAGAACCAGAGGACATAGGTTTATGTTGAAGCGGGAAAGATTTAATGGGAACCTGAGGCGTAACTTTTTCACACAAAGGTGGTGGATGTATGGAATGAGCTGCTGGAGGAGGTAGTTGCGGCAGGTACTATCGCAACGTTTAAGAAACATTTAGACAGGTACATGGATAGGATAGGTTTAGAGGGATATGGTCCAAACGCAGGCAGGTGGGACTAGTGTAGATGTGACGTGTTGATCGGTGTGGGGAATTGTTGATCTGAAGGGCCTGTTTCCACTCTGACTCTAGAGTGCTTCTCTCTTTCTCCCCATTCACCACTGCCCGATGGAAACACAGGTGGGAAATGCCCCACACAATGCTGATCTGGCAATTATCAACGTGTATGCCTCATTGGCCGAGGCTCCAAATTCCACACTTGATCCCAAATTGAGACAAAAGCAAGTGTACTTCAACCCACCAAAAAGGCAAATGCAACTATCTCAAGCACACTAGCTGCTCTAATCTATTTAAATGGGGTCAAGGCCTTGGTTCCACCAATCTGTCCACAACCATGCACAAGAGGCGCCAAGACAGACACCATTGTATGCAGATGCCGAGAAGTGTGTTCAGCTCTGGCTGAACAGCTTCTAATCTTGTATGCGGACTCCATAAGAAGATCTATTTACATCTCCGTATTTAGAACACATTGGAAAACTTAAACCAAAATGAAAATGAGATTTTTTTCGTAAGTCCACGTTGTGAATAGACATTTTGTGCCATTTGGAGAACAGTGTGATGTCGTTATTAAATTAGTTCCCCCACCCCGAATCCCACACCACTTGCCCAAAACCAAACTGAAGCTGAGAGCCTGCCAATGCAGAACTAGGCCCTGGACCAAATCTTGTATTCAACAGAATACTTTTGAGACTCTAATTCCAATTTTCTTTGATTCCTTATGTGTTTTATAATCTCTTATCTTCGCCCCACACATACTCATTGACCACAGGCATCCAGAACAAAGAATGTTTATAATCTTCCACATAAAAATACGGCCTGCCTTTTCCTGACACACTGGCCTCTAGGTTGGAGACTGAGCTGCCCACCACCCATCAGCTTGGGTACTATCTGATTCAGTAAACTGGAGTAACTCAGCAGGTAAGGCAGCATCTTTGGAATAAAGGATGGGAGATGTTTCGAGTTGGGATCCTTCTTCAGAGAGTTCTCCTCCTGTGTCCCAAGGTATGCCGACTATCCAATTCATCTCTACCCCATTGTGGACATTGGACTTTGGCTAGGGAACTAATACACCACAATGTTGCGAACTCTATTCTGCACTCTGTATCTTCCTCTTTACCCTAACTATCCTTCATCTATTGTACTTTTGACTGGATTGTACCTATGTAAGGTACAGCTGGTAACATGCAAATCAAAGCTTTTCACTGTACTCGGTACAGATGGCAATATTAAACCTAAACCTAAACCTAAATCATCCCTTTCATTCTCTTTGAGAGGCTTGTGGACTTCCAAAAGAAATCTCCCCTCAGTCTTCAAAACTCCAGAGAATGTCGGCGCTCAGCTGTTCTCCTGAGGGTTATTCTCCCCTGGAATTATTATGGGATGGGTGACACAGGTAGAGTTGCTACTCCTTCAGAGGCCCAGGTTCGATCCTGACATCCGGTGCTGTCTGTGTGGAGTTTTCACGATCTCACTATGAAAGCATGGGCTTCCTCCGAGTGCTCCGCTTTCCGCCCTCATCACAAAGACAGGTGGGTTGGGATGATTCGCTGGCCTTTATGAATGGTGCCAGGTCTGTGGTTGGGTGGTGGGATCTGGAAGGAGTTGATGGGAATGTGGGGGAGAAAAAAATGGGTGAAGTGGTGCTGGATGAGCAGCTTCAAGACGGAAGGGCAAAGGGTTGATTTCCATGCTTAAAGCCACATGCCCTATTTCGTACCTTCTCTCTGTCTCCCTCACATTGAACAACAATGTACCACTATTTTTACACAGAGGGTGGCGGGTGTATGGAACAAGCTGCCGGAGGAGGTAGTTGAATCACTTACTATCGCAACGCTTAAGAAACATTTGGACTGGTACTTGGATAGGATAGGTTTAGAAACATAGAAACATAGAAAATAGGTGCTGAAGTAGGTAATTCGGCCCTTTGGAGGGATATGGGCCAAACGCAGGCAGGTGGGACTAGCGTAGATAGGACATATTTGGTTGGCAGGGGCAAGTTACATAGAAACATAGAAACATAGAAAATAGGTGCAGGAGTAGGCCATTCGGCCCTTCGAGCCTGCACCGCCATTCAATATGATCATGGCTGATCATACAACTCAGTATCCTGTACCTGCCTTCTCTCCATACACCCTGATCCCTTTAGCCACAAGGGCCACATCTAACTCCCTCTTAAATATAGCCAATGAACTGTGGCCTCAACTACCTTCTGTGGCAGAGAATTCCACAGATGGCAGAGAATTCCACAGAAAGTTGGGCCGAAGGGGCTGTTTCCACACTGTACGACTCTCCGACTCTATACCACTTGCTTGCTCGAGCCGAATGCTAGCATGAGAGGAAACACTGGTTATCTGGATCAGTGTCCAAGTGGGCAGATGAGTGGTGTGAAGTGCAACCCAGCAAGACACCAACAGCTTCAGAAGAAACTCACAGACTGCATTTAAACAGGACCCGGGCTGAAACATTTGACACGTCGACGAGTGGAGATATAGAATAAAATACGATTTGACTGTAAAATTAACATCACTGTCCTGTCACATCTGGTCCAATTTAAAAGAAAGAAAGGGAATCTATACAACCTGATGGTGTGCCGTGCACACTTAATAAAGGGTGATGGATGAATTTTATTTTTATTCCGTCTCTCCTGCACTCGTTACATTGTATGAAGTCTTTAAGGGAAATATTGCCCAATCTTTCTTTTGCAGACAAGCACCCCCAGTGGAGAGTTCACCATATTTAATTCATGATCTCCATAAAGCTGGGAGGCTGTGACCACATGGATCCACCATCAATTAGGCAATTGTGGGATCAGTGCAAAAATCAATCTGCTTGCTATTGACTGGGATTGAAGGTTGTCCACATTGTTTTAAAGCCAAACGCGCAGAGCCTGCATTGCTGTTCACAGGCAGAATATTACTTACTGGCAGTCCAGTTGCTTCATATTTGATGACCTCCGCCTGGTTGAGCTATGAGGGAAGGTGTCAACGCTGACCTTAAAAATCTATGTTGCCATTTCTTAATATAAACGCGCCTCTATATTGATCGCTCTGTGTAGGCCTGCCTGGAGGTTAGACCTTGCGTTCCTCGGGACTGGTGACAAAGGCTTCCAGGTCTTCCCTTTAATTCAATTACAAGTTGATGCGTTTTGTGATTTACTGAGAATAAGGCGCTGGGTGGGAGGGGGAGTTGCGAGTAGGACTGGACGGAAGCAGGAACGCATGGACACGGGATTAGCCTGGTGCCTGTTGCATGATCTTACGCGGACATCTATGTAGGGCACATCTGATTTGTTTGCAAAACAAAGCTTTTCACCGCACCTCGGTCCAAGTGACCATAATAAACCTCAACCTTATCTTATGCGAGCGGGGTTGCCTTTCACACAGTGGCGAGGCACACACAACAATGTGTTACATGTAGGATAATATACAGATGCAGACTCATTTTAACCAGAACAACACAGAGAGGGGTTGGACACAAAATGCTGGAGTCACTCAGCGGGACGGGCTCAGTCTGTTGGAGAGAAGGGACGGGTGACGTTTCTGGTCGAGACCCTTCTACAGAATACAGAACAACATGCAGGCTGGAGTTGGCCATCTACAGTACAAGATAATGGACAAGTTAGTGTGTGGAAACTGTAACACCAAGGTTCAGGAGCAGCTACGATTTGAATTGCATTTGGAGGCAGGGGGGGGGGGGGGGGGGGGGGGGGGGGGGGGGGGGGGCATCTATAAGATTGTATTTGTTGTGCTGCTGCAACTACGGATTTAATTCTTGACATATGACAATAAAATGTTTCTTGTCCTTAACATGCATGTGATAAAATAGTTAAAAGGTGGTTGATGGAGATTTGTGTGTGAGTGAGAGAAAAATAGAAAAAAAAGAGGGGAGAACATGTAAAGGGAGAGGGGGAGGATAAGAGGGATATAAGGAGGGAGGAGGGAGAGGGAGGGGGGAGGAGAGAGGGGGGAGAGAGGGGGGAGAGAGGGGAGAGGGGGGAGAGGGGGGAGAGGGGGGAGAGGGGGAGGGGGGAGGGGAAGGGGGGGAGAGGGGGGGGAGGAGGGGGGAGAGGGGGAGAGAGGGGGGGGAGAGGGAGAGTGAGGGAGGGGGGAAAAAGAGGGAGAAAGAGAGAGAGAGGGGGGAGAGAGGGGGGGGGGAGGGGGGGGGAGGGGGGGGGAGGGGGGGAGGGGGGAGGGGGGGGGAGGGGGGAGAGGGGGAGAGGGGGGGGAGAGAGAGGGGGAGAGAGGGGGGGGGGGAGAGGAGAGAATGAATACATTGCAGGGAAATAAGAAAGGGAATATAGGATGGATGGGATTTATCTGCTGAGATAGCAGAGACCTATAGGGCTGAATGGCCTCCGCCTGTGTCACAATAAACACTGAGGGCATTTTCTTCCTTAACAAAGTTTCTCTCCACTCTGATGCCCAATTAGAGCTCTAAAACTAACAAGCGAGTTATTTGTCTGGTCGTGAACTAAACAAAGTGGTGTAATCATCTTCTCTGTCAATATTTTCTCCAATATTGCCTGGATCCCTGGAGTGCATTCACTGCTCTATTGACAATGAAGGGCTGTGGTTTTACAGCAAAATAAATATTTTATTGTCCTATGAAGACTGACAGTTTATTGCAACAATATACAAGCCCGCGATGTTATTAAAACAGCAGCACCACCATCAAGCACTGCGGCCACATCCATGATCCAAAACATGTAACATGTTTCTCCTTAGTAAAGCTCGGGTGGAAACAGAATGCTGAGTGTTGATGCTGTCAGTCTATGCACTTGTACTCTCTACATCCTGTGAATACCAAGAGTGGGTGCCGGCTCAGTCTGGCTAGTGGAAACTCCACACACTAACTAACCACAGTGGCCTGAATCTATCTGGCACCTTCAACCTGGTTAACATGTCACAGCAGTCTTTATATCAAATTTAACTCAGTGGCTTATCAAGAGATTAGCATGAGGCCATCGGAAGCTTGGTCAAAGGGAAAGGCTAGAAGGACCACCGTAAGAGTGAGTGAGTGAGCGCATGAATGAGTGTGCGAGTGTGTGAGTGTGCGAGTGTGTGAAAACGTGAGGGTGAGCGTGGGTGAGTGAGCGAGTGGGTGAGTGTGTGTGTGTGTAGCGTGAGGGTGAGTGTGAGTGTTTGAGGGTGAGTGAGTGAGTGAGTGTGTGTGTGTGAGTGAGTGAGTGTGAGGGTGAGTGTGTGTGTGTGAGGTGAGTGTGAGAGTGTGAGGGTGAATGAGTGAGTGAGTGTGTGAGTGACTGTGTGAGTGTGTGTGAGGGTGAGTGTGAGTTAGTGTGAGGGTGAGTGAGTGAGTGAGTGAGTGAGAGAGTGAGTGAGTGAGTGAGTGAGTGTGAGTGAGTGAGTGTGTGTGAGTGTGTGAGTGAGTGAGTGAGTGAGTGAGTGTGAGTGTGAGTGAGTGAGTGAGTGTGAGTGTGTGTGAGTGAGTGGGTGTGAGTGTGAGTTAGTGTGAGGGTGAGTGTGTGATTGACTGTGTGAGTGTGAGTGTGTGTGAGGGTGAGTGTGAGTTAGTGTGAGGGTGAGTGAGTGAGTGAGTGAGTGTGAGTGAGTGAGTGAGTGAGTGAGTGAGTGAGTGAGTGAGTGAGTGAGTGAGTGAGTGAGTGAGTGAGTGAGTGTGTGAGTGAGTGTGTGAGTGTGTGAGTGTGAGTGTGTGTGAGGGTGAGTGTGAGTTAGTGTGAGGGTGAGTGTGTGTGTGAGTGAGTGAACACCAACCCAGAAAACCTTTCACTCGGTGAGTCAGAGACACTGTATAGCACGCTCCTCCAATCTGATCGCCACCTCCTGATCTTTGCCTCCATTTTACATCGAATACATGCTGGTATGCAGGAAATGTGTGGGAAGGAACTGCTGATGCTGGTTTAAATCAAAGAAAGACACAAAAAGCTGGAGTAACTCAGCAGGACAGGCAGCATCTCTGGAGAGAAGGAATGGGTGACGTTTCGGGTCGAGACCCTAATTCTTACATGCAACAGCACAACAGAATATGTAAACATAGTACAAAGGTCAGCCTGTGAATAGAGGAAAGCTTGCCGAAATTCCAAAGCGAGAGAAACAAAAACGTTCTCTCCATTTGAAGGCAAAACTGCTTGCGTCTGATGAATCCAAAAACTCCACAATTTGATTTCTTCCGTGGAAGTGGGACAGAGATGGGACTGGCGCTGAAAGTGTTAATGAGCTGGCAGTGTGGCAGCAGTGTCGTCGATGGCTCTGAGGCGGGCAATGGTGATTGAGCAGCAATGCTACAGTGGTCGCTGGAGATCACAGCCTCCCCATCTGTTGTGCAGTCCTGGCTCATCGACCCGAGCACCGCTTCCAACTTACTCAGCCACACAAGCACCGCGGTGTTCGCTGCAAGCTGCCCAGTGGCAAGACCGAGCAAAGTTGGCGTAGATCACAAATTTGCGCCTATTCCTAGTTTGGGGCAAATACGTAGCAAGGAACTGCAGATGCTGGTTTAAACCGAAGATAGACACAAAGAGCTGGAGTAACTCAGCGGGACAGGCAGCATCTCTGGAGAGGAGGAACGGCTGACGTTTCTTCAGCCTCGACCCCAAACATCACCCATTCCTCCTCTCCAGGGATGCTGCCTGTTCCGCTGAGTTACTCCGGCTTTTTGTTTCTATCTTGGGGGCAAATATATCCGGCTATGATGGGTGGGCCTTGGTAAATCCACAAGTTACCATGTATTCATTTTCTCTCAAACATCGGTGGAGCAGCGGTAGAGTTGTTTCCTTACAGCGCGGGTCACCCGGGTTCGATCCTGACTACGGGTGCTGTCTGTGTGGAGTTTGTACGTTCTCCCTGTGACCACGTGGCTTTTCTCCAGGTGCTCTGGTTTCCTCCTACATTTCAAAGACGCACAGGTGTGTCGGTTTATTGGCTTCTGTAAACTAGCGTAAGGGGTGATTGTGGTCACCGTGGACTTAATTTGCAGAAGGGCCTGTTTGCACGCTATAAAATCTCTGGCTATAAACTAAATGCCGCACAGTTAGCTGTGGTTTTGCACTTTGGACCAGAGGATGCCTGTTTGCAAACGTTGCCAGCTGCTCTCAGCCAAGTTAGTGAGGAATCTATTATGTTTACTTCAAGAAGTGGATTGGATTGGGGCAAGACTGGCTAGACTTCCTTATCGCGATTATTGTGACATACACACTTCAGGATCCATTGAGAAGAAGGACCTGACTTGGAACATGAAGCCTGCTTGGCTGAGTAGCGCAATCAAAGGGTTTAGATACATTAAGAGAAATAACTTCAGAAATCAACGATCACAAATTGGTGACTGATTCAAGAGTCACTTATTATCCTATGTCCCAAAAAGGAATTATGACGTTCTTACTTGCAGCAGCACAAGAAGTATGTAAACATAATACTCTGTAAAACCCATAATGAAAAAAAATGTTCAGTACATATTAAAAAAACACAAACAGACAAATAATTTGGACAAGAATAGTGAAAAGTCAGAAACTTTATAAAATTGTCGGAAAAGCAGAGGTTATTTGAGGATTTTTTTTTTCCCCATACGTGATTTAGAATACTTTGCATCTGACGATGAAAATGGCTTTACCACCCTTCACAAAGCGATATATATGCACTGGATGTAGAAAAATAAAAGCAGAGCAACAAGGGTAGAGCTGGTGAGTGATAGCAAATGGCTTGCCCATTGAATGAGACAGCACTCACTCGATGGGCCGACTGGCATGTGGCGTGTTGGGGAAGTCCAGAACAAGGGGTCACAGTTTAAGGATAAGAGGGAAGTCTTTTAGGACCGAGATGAGGAAATCATTTTTCACACAGAGAGTGGTGAATCTGTGGAATTCTCTGCCACAGAAGGTAGTTGAGACCACAGTTCATTGGCTATATTTACAAGGGAGTTAGATGTGGCCCTTGTGGCTAAAGGGATCAGGGGGTATGGAGAGAAGACAGGTATGGGATACTGAGTTGGATGATCAGCCATGATCATATTGAATGGAGCTGCAGGCTTGAAGGGCCGAATGGCCTACTCCTGCACCTATTTACTATGTTTCTATGTGTTGTTGCAGAATTCTCGGGTGAGGGTCAGTATCCACCGGGTGGTCACCAGCTCAGAGTGTAGGGAGGAGAGATATCTGAAGAAGATATCTGTAGAAACGTCACCCATTTATTTTCCTCCGGAGATGCTGCCTGTCCCGCTGAGCCTTCCCACTCCAGCTTTCTGTGTCTATCTTCGGTTCAAACTAGCATCTGCAGTTCCTACCCACACAGAGATATCCTCCCCGCTTCCTTCAGGAGACTCGGAGCTCACCGAGGCTGCGGCCTGGCCACTTGGTTGGAACCGCAGTGCGTTTTTGGCAGCTGCTTGCTATCGCGCGGGCCCCGAGACCCATGATGTGCTGAGCGGAAAGCCAAGCATGGGGAAAATGGAGATGAAATAATAATGGCTCAACTCAGCGACTTGCTGCTGGCAGTGAGCGGAGCCAGGGGCTTCAGTGGAGATAGACAGATGCACATTTAAATACTTCTGCACAGAGGCTGGGAGACAGCTGGCCGGGGATGAGCTTGGAGATTGGTTTGTGTTCAGTCAGGTCGCTCTCAATGTGAAGCTCTCTAAGTTACATCCACATAATTCAGCCTCACCTCCCCACAACAAGCAAAGTATTTACTGCACATTGTAAAGATAGACAAAAAAATTCAGAGAGGGGAATTCGCACACGGAGTATTTATATACACTGTTCGTCACCATTCTTGCTTGAGTCAAGAGTGTTTGTCATATGTCACAGTCAGAACAATGAAATTCTTACTTGCAGCAGCACAACAGAATATATAAACATAGTAGGCTGTAAACAATATAATAAACAAGAAAAAAAAGTTCAGTGTGTGTATGTGTGTATAAATATATATACGTATAATATATATATTGACAGCACCCATTGAGAGATAAATAGTCCGCAATCAGCTTGATAAGTCAATAACCTAAAACTTTAAATCTGTTTCTCTTTCCACAAATGCTGCCTCACCTGCAATATTTACTGTAACAAGTTCTGCTTATTCACAATTGTGCATGAATTAAAAGACGGGCTTTCGAGGAAAGAGTGGATTGGAATCTGAATATCTTCATCAAATCCGCAGACTTCATGCATAATATGCATAACTAGGGGACATAGTTGCAGAATAAGGGGGGGCTCTTTTAAAACTGAGATGAGGAAGAACTTCTTCACCCAGAGGGTGGTTAATTTATGGAATTCACTGCCCCAGGGAGCAGTGGAAGCAGAAACTTTAAATATATTTAAGACTAAAATAGATGTTTTTTTAGCTGCCAAGGGGATAAGGGGCTACGGGGAGAGGGCAGGGATATGGACCTAGGTATGGTTAGTATAGTAAGACCTGAGTGATCTCCTGGACAAGTGTCGATCGCCTAGATTGGGGTCGGAGAGGAATTTCCCGGATTTTTTTCCCGAATTGGACCTGGGTTTTTATCCGGTTTTTTGCCTCCCCCAGGAGATCACGAGGTTCTTGGGGTGGAGAGGGGTGATAGCGGTATAAAGGGGAGGGTAGTGTCTTGTGTTCTGTGTCTTGTGTCTACTGTTTGTGGGTAAGTGTGTCTGTTTAGTGTTCAGCCATGAGCGAATGGCGGTGCGGGCTCGATGGACCTGGTGGTCTGCTCTCGCACCTACTTTCTATGTTTCTATGTTTCTATGTTTCTAATATGTGATGTGAAAAACATATACACACAAGATATGTGTATTTGTACATGTGTGGGCGTGGTAGGGTGTCATACAATGAGTGTGTGCCATCACACACCACGGACGTGGACTGGATGGGCTGAAGAGCCTGTTTCAGTGCTGTATCTCTAAACATGAACACCATCTGTGGTATGCCCGCACCGATCCCATTCGATTCTCCCCACATTCCCACCAACTCAATCCCAGATTTGACTACTCACCTACCTACGTACCAGAAACACTTTGCAGTAGCCAATTAAACTAACAACCAGTATGTCTTTGGGAAATGGGAGGAAGCTGGAGAGCACAAAGGAAACCCTGGCAGCGACAGGGAGAGCATGCAAACTCCTTGTAGGCAACATCTGAGGTGGTGGTTGAACACGGATGGCTGGAGCTGTGAGGTTTGCGGCTGTACCAGCTGTGCCACTGTGTGGCCCTTTAATGATGTATGCTAGTGTGATATACCGGACATGTAATGTACACATGATCTCAGCTGAGTCATCTGTACACTCAGTCATTTGCACAATGAACCAAAGTTTTCTCAAACAGATGTTATATGTTTGCAACATATACAAATATGTTACTTCTCACAAAACAAAATAAAATTCCGGGACAAGATTTTGCTAACAGAGAGTATTTTAACAAATACTGAAATCGAGGAAAGGTTTAACAGCAATCAAACAAACTGCTGGGGGCACTCAGCGGGACGGGCAGCATCTATGGAGAGAAATGTTTCGGCTCAGGATCTTTCTTCAGGCAACTCTGAAGGACCATCACCCATAACATCATCGGTCCTCTCCTCTCCACAGATGCTGCCTGACTTGCTGAGTTCAATCAGCAGTTTGTTTTTTTATTCAAGATCCTCGGACTATCCTTGATCGGACTTTGCTGGCTTAACCTTGCACTAAACATTATTCCCTCGTCATGTATATCTTTACATTGTAATGGCTCGATTGTATTCGGGTATGGTCTTTCTGCTGACTGGATAGCACGCAACAAAAGCTTTTCACTGTACCTCGGTACACGTGACAATAAACTAAACAGTCTGAAGAAGAGTCTGACCCGAAACGTCACCCATTCTTTCTCTCCAGAGATGCAGTCTGTCCCACTGAGTTACAATAGACAATAGACAATAGGTGCAGGAGTAGGCCAATTTGGTCTTCGAGCCAGCACTGCCATTCAATGTGATCATGGCTAATCATCCAAAATCAGTACCCCGTTGTTTAAGAAGGAACTGCAGATGCTGGAAAATCGAGCATGGACAAAAGTGCTGGAGAAACTCAGCGGGTGCAGCAGCATCTATGGAGCGAAGGAAATAGGCAACGATTTGGGCCGAAACCCTTCTTCAGACTGAAGGAAATAGGTAACGTTTCGGGCCGAAACCCGGAAGCGTTTCGGCCCGAAACGTTGCCTTTTCTGTTGCTGCCCCGGCACTCTGGAACACCTTGCCGCTGCAGATCAGACAGGCCCCTTCACTGTCCATCTTTAAATCCTCCCTAAAAACTCACTTTTATTCACTGGCTTTCGACACTGGCTGAGACATTGTTCCTGTTTTAGTGCTTTAAATGTCTTTTAATTTTTACTGTTTTTATAGTCCTGTCGTCTTGATGGTTTTAGTAGTTTGTAATAACTTTTTGTTGACTTCCCATGTACAGCACTTTGTGGTAACTGATGTTGTCTAAAAGCGCTTTATAAATAAAGTTATTATTATTATTATTTCCTTCGCTCCATAGATGCTGCTGCACCCGCTGAGTTTCTCCAGCACTTTTGTCTACCATCAGTACCCCGTTCCTGCCTTTTCCCCATATCCCCTGACTCCGCTATCTTTAAGAGCTCTATCGAACTCTATCTGCTCCAGTTCTATCTACTCCAGCATTTTGTGTCTATCTTTGATTTAAACCAGCATCTGCAGTTCTTTCCTACACAAAATGAACTGCAGAGTCCAGCCTCTGCGGTCCCTTGTGCCTCCGTGGTTTAAGTAGGTGCACCACTAACCATCACATGACAAATGTGTTACTTCTCGCAAAATAAAATAAAATTCCAGGGCAAGATTTTACTAACAGGGTGTATTTTTCCAAAGTGTGAAGTGGCTTTTCTTTCAACTAAAAGACCTTCCTTGTGTAGTGAATTGTGAACTTACCCTGTGGCTTTAATCTCACCATCACTGCTTCATCTGGTGAGTTTTCATTCTCCCAGATAGATTATATGGTGCTATCGATTTTATCATCTCAACTGCCTTCTATTTTTTCAGATGCGCTCTTAACAGTTGCGCAACAGTCAAACACAGATTTTCTGTAAATGCATCATATGCTGCTTGTTCACACACGGTGAAAATGGCCTGCCCAT
The DNA here is from genome assembly GCF_028641065.1 of Leucoraja erinaceus. Classification (NCBI taxonomy): domain Eukaryota; kingdom Metazoa; phylum Chordata; class Chondrichthyes; order Rajiformes; family Rajidae; genus Leucoraja; species Leucoraja erinaceus. The sequence continues at coordinate 10,479,847 of NC_073411.1, read as the reverse complement.
AATTACAGTGAAGCCCTGAACAGGTTTGTTCCTAATTGGAGAGTTCTGTTCAAGATGGCATTAAGGCAAATTGATAGTCGTTAGCCTGGTATCAGAATGATTGTTCTAATTAGTACCAGCTCGGATGGAGAGGGCTACAGTGTTTGTGCGGGCCAGTGGGAGAATCAACCGAAGATGGTTTTTTGACAAACGAGCAACTTGCGACTCCAACCCAGAGTCCAGGCACAGAAGGACACAAACCCTTGCCAGACTTTAATGGAGAAGCAATGGAAAGCACAGTGGTTCTGATTAACCTTTGGTAACATTCCGTGACCAAAGCTGACAAAAAAAAGATTGATGGAATTCTGTGCAGAAGGAGACCATTCGGCCCATTGAATGAATCCCTGCTGGTTTCTTGGACGTCAGCCTCCCATCCTGAGGTAAATGTGCACAGTCTTTTTCCTAGGGTAGGCCAATCAAGAACTTGAGGGCATAGGTTTAAGGTGAGAGGGGGAATATTAATTAGGAACTGAGGGGCAACTTTTTCACACAGAGGTTCATAGAGTCAGACAGCATGGAGACATGTCCAACTTGTTGGAGTAACTCAGCGGGTCAGGCAGCATCTCTGGAGAAAAGGAATAGGTGACCAAATTTTGGTCTCCAAATCTGAGGAAGGACATTCTTGCCATAGAGGGAGTGCAGAGAAGGTTCACCAGACTGATTCCTGGGATGTCAGGACTGTCTTATGAAGAAAGACTGGATAGACTTGGTTTATACTCTCTAGAATTTAGGAGATTGAGAGGGGATCATATAGAAACTTACAAAATTCTTAAGGGGTTGGACAGGCTAGATGCAGGAAGATTGCTCCCGATGTTGGGGAAGTCCAGGACAAGGTGTCACAGCTTAAGGATAAGGGGTAAATCCTTTAAAACTGAGATGAGAAGAACTTTTTTTCACACAGAGAGTGGTGAATCTCTGGAACTCTCTGCCACAGAGGGTAGTTGAGGCCAGTTCATTGGCTATATTTAAGAGGGAGTTAGATGTGGCCCTTGTGGCTAAGGGGATCAGAGGGTATGGAGAGAAGGCAGGTACGGGATACTGAGTTGGATGATCAGCCATGATCATATTGAATGGCGGTGCAGGCTCGAAGGGCCGAATGGCCTACTCCTGCACCTAATTTCTATGTTTCTATATGACATTTCGGGCTGTGATCCTTCTTCAGAGTGAAGAAAGGTCCTGACCTGAATCATTGTCTGTCCGTTCCTCTCTACTCAATAGGTGCCTGACCTTTTATTCCATCAACAAAATGGCTGTAGTTGTAGTTTCAAGGGATATCATGAACAGTTGGGTGCAATTTGATGATCTTCATAGTTGAATAGCCCGCCCCTGCTTCCATTGGCAGAAGAGCCAGTTGATTGAAAGTGTCTGGCAGAGTTTCCTGTGATAGCGCCCCCTTACAGCTGGAGGATTAAGCTCGTTCTCTATGCCAATATGTCTTCTACCCAATACATACTTGAGATATTCAGCCCTCGAGAATGTCACAATGACCACCTATTGTTTGGGGAAAGGCAGCAAATGTGCACATATGTGGAGCAAGAGGCAGGGAGACAATGAGGAGAAATTTCTTCTCAGAGGGCAGCTTGATTGCAACTTGTTAATTTTTAGTGTAAGGCACCAAACAGAGAAGTCTAGTGATCACACCTCATGCAGTGCTGGAGGAGCATGTTCACCAAGCACAATTCAAAGGACCTTGAACTCAACAGGACGTACCCTCCTTAAGTAACTGAGAGCCTGAAGTAATATCAAAGCAGTTCTCTCAGCCAACTATACCTCACAGTGTGAAATATTGTTCTGCATCTGTTCGACTCAATTAATGAATTAAACCCACGGCAAATACAGAACAGTGCAGAGAGTACGGTCATAGCAATAACTGCAGCAAGAAATTCCATTTGGATGCTTGCGTTTACAACAAGGAAGGGAACCATTCAGGCCATCATGTGGCTGGGGGGTTGAGAGGTATGGTTGCAGTAGCCTGGGTGAGGAACTGCAGGGCACTTGTAAATGGTGTGCACATCAGTGTGTATGTGTGTGTACATATATACAATAAACTTGAGTAACTCAGCGGGACAGGCAGCATCTAGAGACCCTTCTTCAGACTGAAGAATGTCACCAATTCCTCTTACTCCAGAGATGCTGCCTGTCCCACTGAGTTACTCCAGTTGTTTGTGTCTATATTCGGTTTAAACCAGCATCTGCAGTTCTTCCTCCACCATATACACATATATAATAATAATAATAATAAATTTTATTTATGGGCGCCTTTCAAGAGTCTCAAGGACACCTTACAAATATTTAGCAGGTAGAGGCAAAACATGCAAGGGGAATGAAATAAATAGTAGAGACAGGTGTGTGTGTGTGTGTGTGTGTGTGTGTGTGTGTGTGTGTGTGTGTGTGTGTGTGTGCAGGAGTGTGTTCGTGTGTGTGTGCCATGTGTGTGGCTGATCATCCAACTGTATCCCATACCTGCCTGTCTGTGTGTGTTTAACTCCCTCTTAAATATGCCAATAACTATCAATATATAGAGTGTGTGTGTGTGTATGTATATGTGTTTATAGGTATATATATATATAGGTGTATGCGTGTGTATAGGTATATATATATGTGTATAAATATGTGAGTGTATATGTATATATACACACACACTGAACTTTTTTTCTCGTATAATATATTTTTACAGTGCGCTATGTTTACATATTCTGTTGTGCTGCTACAAGTAAGAATTTCCTTGTTCTATCTGGGACATGTGAAAATAAAACACTCCTGACTTGACTCAGCGATATGAACCCTCCAAGCACCCTGGCAATGCAACTTGGCAGCAAGTTCTTAAACCCAAGGAGGGTTTGGCTTGGCAGCAGCTGATTTCATTCACCGCCCAAAGAAACTCTCAATGGTCTTAAATGTACCTTCTATAGTAGAAAGTGAGTAACCCAACGCCATAAAACCCGAGCATGTTGTAAACGTAGACAACAAAGAAAGTTATAATCAGCTGAGTGAGAGGTAAAATTCCCTTTCAAATAAAATTCCTCTTCTTTATAATCTGTTTATGGACGTTCAAAGTAGTCACATGGAATCCAAAGATTTACAGTTTTTTAAAAAAAATCAAAGTATTTTGGAAATGTTTAACGGGGAATGGTGTACATTCAGATTAGAACCACTCTTGGGAGAACCTGGAAAGAAATTAAAAACAGAATGCTGGGATAACTCAGACAGTCCAAGACAGGAGGGCATAGCATTAAGGGACAAAGTTTAAACAAGGCAGGTGGACAGAGCAGATATTTTTACACAGAGAGTGGTGTGTGCCTGGACGAGGCAGATACGACAGTGGTGTTTAAGAGGCTTTTAGACAGGCACATGGATATGCAGGGAATGGAGGGATATATATATCATGTGCAGATGGATGAGGTTAGTTGGCCGGTATAATATATGGCACAGACATTGTGGGCCGAAGGGCCTGTTCCTGTGCTGTACTGTTCTATGGTCTAACTCAACGGACATCAGGTCAACATTTCAGGTCAAGACCCTGCCCATCATCTCCTCATCATCTGGTTCCACCCATCATTAGGGAACAATTTACAATTCTACCGAGCCACAACTTTACCTGCAAACCTGTACTTCTTTGGAGTGTGGGAGGAATCCGGAGATCCTGGAAAAAACCCACCCAGGTCACGGGGAGAACGTACAAACTCTGTACAAACAGCACCCGTAGTGGGGATCGAACCTGGGTCTCCGGCGCTGCAAGGCAGCAACTCTAACCGCTGCTCCACCGTGCCACCCCCTCTTGCAGCAGGGATCCTTCCACCCTTTAACCATGCAGGTAAATTGCCTTGAAAGTGTGGGCATCTGAGTAGGACAACTGCCTCTCAGCTCCAGGGTCCCAGGTTCAATCCTGCCATCCAGTGCTGTCTCTGCGGAGTTTGCTCCACACACCCCAAAAAAAATGCCACTTGGTGGATTAATTCCGTATGCGTGTAAATGAGTGGAGGGAGCTGAGGGGAACACGGAGGGTGTGGAGCTGAGGGGAACATGGCAGTGGTGTAGAATGAGCTTCCAGTGGAAGTGGTGTCGGCAGGTTCATTGGTATCATTTAAAAATAAATTGGATAGGCATATGGATTAGAAGGGAATGGAGGGTTATGGTATGAGTGCAGGCAGGTGGGACTAAGGGAAAAAAAAAAGTTGTTCAGCACGAACTTGTAGGGCCGAGATGGCCTGTTTCCGTGCTGTAATTGTTATATGGTTATATGGAATAAAATGGATGAGCATTAATTGGGGCTTGGTGGCCGGCATGGACTCGATGGGCTGAAGGGCCTGTTCCCGCACTCGTGTGACTGGCTACAATCACTGCAGCATTTACCACCCTGTTGAGATTTCCCCACTAACATCCCTTTGCGACAGGTACACACAAAAGCTGGAGAAACTCGGCGGGTGCAGCAGCATCTATGGAGCGAGGGGAAAAGGCAACGTTTCGGGCCGAAACCCTGAAGGAAATAGGCAACGTTTCGGGCCGAAACCCGGAAGGGTTTCGGGACGAAACGTTGCCTATTTCCTTCGCTCCATAGATGCTGCTGCACCCGCTGAGTTCTGCACCCGCTGATTCTCCCCACTCATCTTCTCCACTCCCCTGTCTCACTCCAATCTCTCCCCCCCAAAAAAATCTTAATCCCTTTGCGACATATGCTGACAATGAAGGCTCAACACAAATACAAACTGTTGTTCTATTGTCAGAGGGCCAGATTTGACACGGGGCAAGAATCGTTCAGCAAAACGCGCGCCAAACCCAGTTCGCTTTTTACGGAGAAGAACATAGGTTTTACCTGCCATGCAACATGGTTATTTGTATGAGTGTATGGAAGATCAGAATGACAAAGAGAGGCGTACAAAATATACACGGCATGCAACAATGAAACGTTCTTGGGAATTGGGACCTCTATCTTCCCCGAAAATGAATATTAAACATGAGGTGTGATTTTCCATCTGGCCTCGATATTTCAGACAGCACTCCCAGGAAAGAATCCAGCTGTCCGTCAACTGTCAGAAGCGCTCACAGCCCGTTCCCAGGGTAGTGTGGCCCACCTCATGCGAATCGCCTGGGTGAGTGAACAAGTCCGAGCCTTATTATTGCGTTAGATGCAAGTGATAGGATTATTTGACGATGTAGAAGATTAATTTTCTCTTTAGAGCTCAGCTTGAGGCAGCTCTAATCAGTGGGAGATCAAATTACCCACTTCTTCTCCTGTCAGTCTTCCTAACGCTGCCTGACAAGAGACACGCCACATCTGTTCGAACCTCCGACTACCTGAGCACTGCGTCCGCAACCGGCCGTCAGATATAACCAGATAACTGTTTAACGCCTCCCATAGTGAGGGTGGTGAAAACTCCAGCGCTTGTGTGGGCACCCGAGGTTGGTCTTGGGCCCCCCCCTGTCCCTCAGCGACCTTGCTCAGCCTGACTTTTATGTGTTTCCAATGGATCTTGTTTTAAAACACAACGTGCAAAAATGTAAATACTCTCTTCTGCCTCCCATCTCCTCTGCATCGCAAGTACACGAGCACTGATCCATTTCGGCCCTGGGTCAACCTCTGCGCAAAGAAACGAAGCGTGGAAATGTATAATCGCAGGCCATTCAGCCCACTGTGCCCATGCTAGCGGGAAGAGACTTCAGCCAAACGGCGCTTCCCAGAGCTGAGTAGTATCCTGTGCAGTGTGGAAGAAAACTGGAGATCCCAGAGAAAATCCACACAGTTTAGATTAGTTTAGTTTAGAGATACAGCATGGAAAGAGGCCCTTCGGCCCACTGGGTCCATGCCAACCCGCGATCCCCGCATATTAACAATCAGTATACACACACTAGGGACATTTCCCAAGCCAATTGACTTAAAAACCGGTGCTTCTTTGCAGTGTGGAAGGAAATCGAAGATCTCGGAGTAAACCCACGCAGTTCACGGGGAGAACGTACAAACTCGGTACAGACAGCACCCGTAGTCGGGATCGAAACAGGGTCTCCGGGGCTGCAGGGGCTGTAAGGCAGCAACTCTATTGCTGAGCCACTGCTGAGCGGTCACAGGGAGAACGTACAAACTCCGTATAGACAGCACCCGTAGTCAGGATCAAACCGGGGTCTCTGGTGCTGTAAGGCAGCAACTCTACCACTGTGCCACCTTGCCACCCAGCACATAACCTTGTCTTCAACAGATTCTGTCCCTTTAAGGACAGAAGCCCATATATGACAAAAAGTGGTCTCTTTATTCCCAGATCCCAGCAGTTCCAATCGCTGTGATACAAATATATATCATTTCCACATGGCTTCATCCATGTTTCTGGAATTCAATCCCAGAGGGAAATTCAAATTGCAAGTGATGTCAGAAAGTAAACAAAATTTAACTGGAGATCAGATTTTATTTTTAATCACAACTGGAGTGATTTTGTGATTTTCTTTCGACGGGACTAAAAATAAGATGGATTTGAGTGGCGCAGTGGCATGACAGTTGCCACCACAACTGTGTCTAAAAGGGAACCATTCTTCCGGTTTCTGATGGTCCCCACTGGCCACTAATGTGGAAAGATTGCAGAGAAGATTTACGAGGGTGTTACTAGGACGCGAGGACCTGAGTTACAGGGGGAGCAGGGGCAAGCTATGACTTTATTCCTTGAAGCGCAGAAGGCTGAGGGATGACATTCTGGAGGTGTATAAAAATCAAGGCATGAATTGATAGGGTGAATGCCTCGATTCCCTTAAATGGGTGAGCATTTAAGAGAATCGAGAACCAGAGGGCAAAGGTTTAAGATGAGAGGGGAACCATCGATGAGGCTCGCACCAGGGTCTCATCCATACCCCGCAACACTGCTCTCTCTCCCCATCCCCGCACTCGCAACAAGGGCAGAGTCCCCCTAGTCCTCACCTTTCACCCCACCAGCCGGCAAATACAACAAATAATCCTCCACCATTTCCGCCACCTCCAACGTGACCCCACCACTCGCCACATCTTCCCATCTCCCCCCATATCTGCCTTCCGCAAAGACCGCTCCCTCCGCAACTCCCTTGTCAATTCTTCCCTTCCCTCCCGCACCACCCCCTCCCCGGGCACTTTCCGTTGCAACCGCAAGAAATGCAACACCTGTCCCTTTACCTCCCCCCTCGACTCCATTCAAGGACCCAAGCAGTCGTTCCAGGTGCATCAAAGGTTCACCTGTATCTCCTCCAACCTCATCTACTGCATCCGCTGCTCCAGATGTCAGCTGATTTACATCGGGGAGACTAAGCGGAGGTTGGGCGATCGTTTCGCCGAACACCTCCGCTCAGTCCGCAATAACCTACATGAACTCCCGGTGGCTCAGCACTTCAACTCCCCCTCCCATTCCCAATCCGACCTCTCTGTCCTGGGTCTCCTCCATTGCCAGAGTGAGCAACACCGGAAATTGGAGGAACAGCACCTCATATTCCGCCTGGGTTGCTTGCGTCCGGATGGCATGAACGTTGAATTCTCCCAGTTTTGCTAGCCCTTGCTGTCTCCTCCCCTTCCTTAACCCTCGAGCTGTCTCCTCCCATCTCCCCGCCCTCGGGCTCCTCCTCCTCCCTTTTTACTTCCTTCTCCCCCCCACCCCCCATCAGTCTGAAGAAGGGTTTCGGCCCGAAACGTTGCCTATTTCCTTCGCTCCATAGATGCTGCTGCACCCGCTGAGTTTCTCCAGCATTTTTGTGTACCTTCGACAATAAGAACTTGATGGGGCAACTTTTTTCGCTCAGAGGGTGGTGGGTATTAGAATTAGCTGCCAAAAGAGATTGTTGAGGCAGGGACTATATAACAGCATTTAAAAGGCATTTGGACAGGAACAGGGATAGGAAAGGTTTAGATGAATATGGGCCAAATGTGGGCAAGGGGGACCAGTTTAGATGGGTCATCATGGTTGTTTTGGGGAGAGTATGGGTCCCCACTCTGCCCACGTCAGAGCCAACACAAGCACGTCCGTCACCAACACCCAGACCAAGGGAAGGCCGGGCCTCTGAACTAAACTGAACCATCCTCACAACAACTGAAGAGCAGTCCTGACCTATTCTCTACCTCACTGGAGACCCACAGACACATGACAAGAAACTAAACTCAAACCCAAACTGTCCGAGCAATGGAATCCCTTTGCAGAAGGAGCAAAGCATTCAGGAGAGGGGCCACGTTCCACCGAGAGAGAGATTCCGTGCAAGAACAGAACAGAACGCAAAATGCTTTTCCCCTGACTCTCAGTCTGAAGAAGTGTCTCGACCCGAAATGTCACCTAGTCCTTTTTTCCAGAGATGTTGCCTGACCCGCTGAGTTACTCCAGCTTTTTGTGTCTATCTTCGGTTTAAACCAGCATCTGCAGTTCCTTCCTACACATAAAATAACCATTTCGGTGGCTGTAGTTGAACACGTTTGCTACATGAGCTGTTTCCGCCTTCATTGAATTGTGACATCCTGAAAAATACAGTTTAGTTTATTAGTTAAAAGTATAATATTGATGAGCCAAGGCTCACTAGAGCTCCACCTATCATCCACATCTGTCTTGCATTGAGCGTTATTGGCAACAAGTATTTCCTTTCTCTCAGCTCGCCTGAAACCCTATCTAGTCTTATCGCTGACACCTCTTCGCAGTTCAGTTAGCTGCTCGTGCCAGATCCACATTTCCTGATGCTATGCCTGCTCTCTATTCCACCCTGTTATATTTCCCTGGATCCTCCCAACGTGGACCAGATCCCAGAACAGCTTCTTTCAATTCCAACTCCCCACAGAGTTGTCTTGGAATCCAACACCTACTTACAAGCTAATGGTCTGCCATTGTATATGTTCCTTAACAACTGTTGCCAACCAAGGCTTCTCTCCTCAATCGGTTTTTAAGTTGACAAAAGATTGTTAAACACTCGCCACCCCTTCGAATGCCAATTAAAATTGTCCTCTCTATTGTGGCCCAGCGGCAGAATTTGCTGCCTCACAGCGCCAGAGACCCGGGTTCGATCCTGACCATGGGTGCTGTCTGTATGGAGTTTGTGTGTTGGCCTGCGTGGGTTTTCTCTGATTGCTCCCATTTCCACCCACACTCCAAAGGCGTACAGGTTTGTAGGTTAATTTGGCTTCGGTAAAATTGTAAATTGTCCTTAGTGTGTGTAGGATAGTGTTAGCGTACGGGGTGATCGCGTTTCGGCATGGACTCGGTGGGCCGAAGAGTCTGATTCCACACTGCTTCTCTGGGCTAAAAACTAAACTAAACTATTGCGTTACTGAATTCACTGTCATTGTCATCTTCGGATGCCCGGTGCACTCGGAGGTTTGCAGTTTTTAAAATAACCAAGACATGGTTCAAACACCCTTTTATTTTCAGAAAGATCCCAAGCAGGTTTGTATCCAAATGTGAAAGTATTTCTAACTGAGAACCAGGGCCCTCTGAGGCCCTGACTAGGCCTTGTTTCAAGCTTGCGTTTAAATTAGCATCTCACCCTGATTGATGGGCATCAGCCTCTTTGGGCAGTTCCAAGGTTTAATAACATGTATCCCATTGATTCTTGGCAGTGGTTACAGCATTGGAGAGGTGGTAGCACATTCCGATGTGTTCCTTCAAAATAAATCTCTTAAATGTTCTTCCCTCATGCATGGGTTGGGCGACACTATGATTCAGAGCTGGTGTGTCACAACAACAGTCCGAGAGTTCAGTTTAGTTTAGAGATACAGTGAGTCTGCACTGACCAGCGACCCCCACACACACACTAGCGACAATTTACAATTATACCGAGCCAATTAACCTACGAACCTGTACGTCTTTGGAGTGCGGGATCCCCAGTGGAAACCCACACAGGTCAAATGTACACACTCCGAACAGACAAACGCCCGTAGTCAGGATCGAACCCAGATTTCCACCACACGCAGGCAGGTGGGACTAGTGTAGCTGGGATGTTGGCCGGTGTGGGTGAGTTTGGCCCAAGGACCTGTTTCCACACTGTATCACTCTATGATTCTTTGATTCTATGACTCTGCCGCTGTCAGGCAGCATCTCACACAGTATGTTCAACACTGACCTCTCGTGCGACCTGTGTGCAGTTGCCTTTCTTCCTGTGACTGCTAATGTTTGTGAAGAAGTGTTTCCAGTGTTGTCTGAAGAAGGATTGCGACTCGAAACGTGTGTCTGGAGAAGGGTCCTCTCCCTAAACATCACCTATCCATGCTCTTCAGAGATGCTGCCTGGCCCGCTGAGTAGGCATCAAGCTACCGACAACCGGCGACCCATTAGGACGTCCACCTACGTCCACACCTACGAGACACGCTACATAGAAACATAGAAACATAGAAATTAGGTGCAGGAGTAGGCCATTCAGCCCTTCGAGCTGCACCTTTCAATATGATCATGGCTGAACATCCAACTCAGTATCCCGTACCTGCCTTCTCTCCATACCCTCTGATCCCTTTAGCCACAAGGGCCACACCTAACTCCCTCTTAAATATAGCCAATGAACTGGCCTCGACTACCCTCTGTGGCAGAGAATTCCAGAGATTCACCACTCTCTGTGTGAAAAAAGTTCTTCTCATCTCGGTTTTAAAGGATTTCCCCCTTATCTTTAAGCTGTGACCCCTTGTCCTGGACTTCCCCAACATCGGGAGCAATCTTGCTGCATCTAGCCTGTCCAACCCCTTAACAAGCGACATGGTAGGACCCTGTCGGCGACAACTGAACACAACAAGACAACCATTTCCTATCTCACCGGTTGACGTAGGTAGTCGCCAATGGAATTCCTTAGATGCTGCTGCACCCTCAGCTGAGTTTCTCCAGCACGTTTTGTGTACCCTCGATTTTCCAGCATCTGCAGTTCCTCCTTAGACAACCTACATCATCCTGGCAACAGCCTACGACAGCACCTACGTCAGGAGAAGTCAAGCTACGCTCATTGGCGTCAAGCCCACTGTTGCCGAAACATTTCGAACATTTCGAAAACCAGAGGCGAGCTGAAAAATGCTACAATTCTTTGGGCGACTGAGGAGAAAATTCACAACCATACAGGCGACACCCCGGCAACCATGTGGCGACAGTCAATAGTCACCTAAAAAATCGCCAAAGTGGGACAGGGGCATTAATCTTACACCGAGTGATTCTCATGGAGTTCAGCCACAAGCAGCAAAAAGCCGCAGATTGTGGACATTCAGAAATAAGTTCAGTTCTCGGATTTCAATCTTTCATTTCTTAATTTTGACAACATGTCTGGAGGAAGCAGTCACAGACGAAAGTGCTCTGATTTCTTAAACAGAGGGATATTTTTAGAAAGGATAGAGTCAACTAAGTCCCAGACACACTTTGCTTCACAGGCAGTGTGAAGCAGTGTCTCTGAAGAGGGCATGGGTTTAAATTATGAATGGAAGCCTCCAAGTCAGTCTAATGCATATTTACAAAGCCCGCTGGAATTCCGTCACCAGCTCTTCTCCACCTACAGTAGTCCTGTCCTGTTCTAAGCCCAGCAATGATCAGAGTGAGTAAACTTTCAGCAGGAGTCAGGAGAGAGGCGACTTTGTGTTTAATATCGGGAACGCAAACAACAACAAAAAAAGACGACTTCGGTAAAACTCTCATATTCTGCAATCCACGAGCATGAAACGGTACAGCACAGGAACCGGCCTTTAGTCCCACGATATCTGTGCTGAGGGGGGATCTTATAGAAACGTACAAAATTCTTAAGGGGTCGGACAGGCTAGATGCAGGAATATTGTTCCCGATGTTGGGGAAGTCCAGAACAAGTGGTCACAGTTTAAGGGTAAAGGGGAAATCTTTTAGGACTGAGTTGAGAAAAAAAAAATTTACACAGAGAGTGGTGAATCTGTGGAATTCTCTGCCACAGAATGTAGTTGAGGCCAGTTCATTGGCTATATTTAAGAGGGAGTTAGATGTGGCCCTTGTGGCTAAAGGGATCAGGGGGTATGGAGAGAAAGCAGGTACAGGATACTGAGTTGGATGATCAGCCATGATCATATTGAATGGCAGTGCAGGCTCGAAGGGCCGAATAGCCTACTCTTGCACCTATTTTCTATGCTTCTATGTTTCTAAATTAAACCGATCCCTTGCACATGATCTATGTCCTTCCATTCCCTCCATCTCCATGCGCCACAGTGGCGGAGCGGTAGAGTTGCTGCCTCACACAGCGCCAGAGACCCAGGTTCGATCCTGACCATGGGTGCTGTCTGCACGGAGTTTGCATGTTCTCCCTGTGACCGCGTGGGTTTTCTCCGGGTGCTCCGGTTTCCTCCCACATTCCAACGAAGTACAGGTTTGCAAGTTAATTGGCTTGTGTAAAATCGTAAATTGTCCTGAGTGTGTCGGACAGTGTGATCGCTGGTCGGCACAGATTCGATGGGTCGAAGGGCCTGTTTTCAAGCTGTATCTCTAAAGTCCAAAGTCTAAATGTGTTTCCCCAACTTTATTCTTTGTGTTCATTGCAAGGAGAGGGAGTGTGGAGACAGGTGAAGAAATCTAGCTCCTATTGTATAATTCCTAGATGTTTAATATTAACTGGCAGATGCGGTAAGTAGTTTGGGTTGGTAGACTTGCTGCTTCCCAACACCAGTGGCACAGATTTGATCCTGACTTCCGGTGCTGACTGCGTGGAGTTTGCATGTTCTCCTCGTTCCTGCGAGGGATTTGCTCTGTTTTTAGTTTAGTTTACAGATACAATGCAGAAACGGGCCCTTCGGCCCACCGAGTCCGTGCCGACCAGCGATCCCCGCACATCAACACTATCTCACACACAATACAATACGTCTTTGGAGTGTGCGAGGACACTGGAGCTTCCTGGAGAAATCCCACGCAGGTCACGGGGAGAACGTACAAGCTCTGTACAGACTGGTGCTCTGGTTTCCTCCCACATCCCAGGTTAGTGGTGGAATCGTGCGGAGAATAAATAAATAAATACATTTTTGGAGAATAAAATAAGATTGGGTGAATGGGTGGTTGATAGTCAGTACAGACATGACGGGCCGAAGGGCCAGTCTCTGTGCTGCTTGACTATAATTCTATGGCACATTGGCATTTATTCAATATGGGTTGGAGACTAGAATGAGTGAAACATTGCAATATGCATCGGGTATTGGTGAGGTTGCACATGGAGTGTGTGTACAGTGTTGAGCACCTTATTTAAGAAAGAATACGCTGGTGTTGGAGGTGGTGTATTACATATTCTCAAAGCTAATTCTTGCGATGAAGCAGTTGTCCCATCATAAACTGCTAAAGAAGTGGGATCTGTATCCTAAGATGGACACAAAGTGGGCCTGTCCCACTTAGGCGATTTTTTAGGCGACTGCTGGAGAATACGACAATGGAATTTACCAAAGTCAGCACCTGGTGACAACCTATAGGTATGTTACAAAACCTACCTGAATCGTGGCTGAGCATCTGCCCCACCCCTTGTGTGTGATTTTGGCGCTGTTTGGAGGGGGCGGGTTTAAAACGCGATTTTTACTAGGCTGTTCCAATCGCAGATGTTCAGCCTAGTAAATCATTAGCGGAGAATCGCTGCAAGACCCGATCGCAAAAGCTATTATTAGTTTTATAGGCCTCGAATAATAGATATAATAGTTTTAAAAGCTCTCGTTCACTCCGCAACCTCTCGCAGCCCCAGGGTTTTATAAAGCAAACTATTAAAGGTATGTACCTTATTTTTACATTAAATGGGGCATATATATAACCCTGTATATCAAGTTATCTATAGCGAGTAGTTCATTTTGGGCTTTTTATATCCCGCAGTATTTTTCTCGGCATTTGAGGGCACTAATCCAGCGCGATGTCAACGTTCTAAACCAGCGCGTTCCACATGAACCCACTAGAAAGCCGATTTAAATGGGCATTTATTTACAGCAATTGAAAACTAAATTCCTTCCATTTGGCCTATAAATTAATGTAAATTAGATATAAAAATCATGTTATATTGTGAATTATTTGTGAATAATCTTTGGACACTTAGGCTATTTAAAAATGTTAATCTTTCCTTAAGAAATGGGCTTTTGACTATCCAAGATCACAGCTTTTTTGTAATGTCCATTGAAAATCAATAGGGAACAAGATGCTAATTTCCGAGTATGAAAATGGCCATAACTTGTTTAATACTTGAGATATGAAAGTGAATTTGGTGTCAAATTAAACTTATTGTTATGCTTTATCTGATGGGATAAATTGCAGACTTGATTTTTAAAATCTCAAAATTTTGTAACATTGCTACAACCTACAACATCCTACACCCATTGGCTTCAAACCCACGATCGCCATTGTCACCGAAAAAATGTTTAACGTGTTGAAAATCCAGCGGCGACCAGAAAGACGCTATGACTCTTTGGACGACTGAGGAGAGAGACTACTCACGACCATACGGGTGACACCCCTGGCGACCATGTGGTGACAGTCTAGCCGCCTGTAGTCGCCTGAAAAATCGCCTACGTGGGACTGGCCCATTACTCAGTGGGTCAGGCAGCATCTCTGGAGAAAAGGAATAGGTGATATATTGGGTTGAGACCCTTCTGCAGACTGAAAGTCAGGTATAGGGATCTGCATTCTCTTGACTTTATGAGAATGAAGGATGGTCTCACTGAAACGGACCATCCTGACCCTAAAGTGGCAAGAGAGGATAGATGTTCACCAATGATTACACCAGTAGGGGAGCCTTGAACTGGGGGGGATAGCAAGAAGATTCGAGGAGAGGGGGGCCATTTAAACCTGACTCGTGCAGAAATGTCTTCTCCCAGAGGGTGGTGAATCTCTGGAACTCTCTACCCTGGAGACCCGTGAAGGTGAGGTCGTTGGAGGTATATCTGAGGAGGAGGTGGCTGAAATCTTTGAAAGATCAAGGGATTGAGGGCTATGGGGAACTATGATACATGAATGATGAAGCATAGAGCAGGTTGTATTGGAGGGAGAGGAAGCCTTCAGGTGCTGAGTAGCCCACACCTGCTCCTTTATCTCCTGGTGGGACCACACCTGGGGGCTATTCCCTGAGGTTTTTCTCCGTCCCTGAGCAAAGACGCGCCGACCTTGAGCCGGCGGAGATTCACAAGATTGATTCCTTGGGTGGAGGTTGCTTATCCTACGAGGACAGATGGAATAACATTGGCTGATTCTCACCGGGATTGTGAAGAACAGGAGGATGATTCCACAGATTACTCAGCGAGAGTTTCACAGGGCAGATGCGGAGAGACTGTTTCAAGGAGGCCATAAAGTTGCACAGCTCTGGAACAGGCCCTTCGGCCCATCACACCCATCCATGCCCACCTTTTTGACCTTTCCTTTGCACAGAGAGCCCAGAACTAGGGGGATGAAAGTAGGGGATACCGAGTACATGATAAATGGTGGTAAATGCAGAGATCAGTCTCAGTTGAGTTTATTGTCACGTGTAAAGCTGTGAAAAATTTTCGTTGCGCGCTAACCAGTCAGAGGAAAGACAATACATGATTACAATTAATCCATTTGCAATCTGCAGATACTTGTACTTGTAGGGCATAACGTTTTGTGCAAGGTAAAGGCATTGAAGTCCGATCAAGGATTGTACGAGGGTCACCAAAGAGGTAGATAGTAGTTCAGCACTGCTCTCTGGTTGTGGTAGGATGATTCAGTTGCCCGATAACAGCCTTAGCGAGAGAATGGGAGTGGGAGAGAATGAGAGTGGGAGTGAGAGATGAGAGTGGGAGTGAGAGAGAGAATGAGAGTGGGAGTGAGAGAGAATGAGAGTGGGAGTGAGAGAGAATGAGAGAGAAAGAGATTCTACTAGACCAGTGAGAGTGAGATAGAGAGAAAGAGATTCTACTAGACCAGTGAAGATAGACACAAAATGCTGGAGTAACGCAGCGGGACAGGCAGCATCTCTGGAGAAAAGGAATAGGTGACGTTTCGGGTCGAGACCCTTCTTCAGATTGAGAGTCTGGGGAGAGGGAGTCTAGAGATATGAGTGTGAGACAGCATTCATTCTCATAGGCAGCGATTGACTACTAGTGAATTATTTTGTTTATTTTTTAGTTTAGAGATACAGGCCTTTCGGCCCATCGAGTCTGTACCGACCCGCGATCCCCGCACATTAACACTATCACACATTGCACATACACTAAGCCAACTAACCTACACACCTGTACGTCTTTGGAGTGTGGGAGGAAACCGAAGATCTCAGAGAAAACCCATGTGGTCACGGGGAGAATGTGCAAACTGCACCCGTAGTTGGGATCGAACCTGAGACTCCGGCGCTGCAAGAGCTGTAAGACAGCAACTCTACATCTGTGCCACCGTGCTGCCCCGCTAAAGGAACGTCCTTTAATTCTGAGGCCGTTCCCTCTGTTCCTCGACCCTCCCTCCAGTGGAGACAATACACAATAGACAATAAGTGCACGAGTAGGCCATTCGGCCCTTCGAGCCAGCACCGCCATTCAATGTGATCATGGCTGATCATCCCCAATCAGTACCCCGTTCCTGCCTTCTCCCCATATCCCCTGACTTCGCTATTTTTAAGAGCTCTATCTAGCTCTCTCTTGAAAGCATCCAGAAAACCTCCACTGCCCTCTGAGGCAGAGAATTCCACAGACTCGCCACTCTCTGTGAGAAAAAGTGTATCCTCATCTCCGTTATAAATGGCTTATTCCTTATTCTTAAACTGTGTGTGCCCCTGGTTCTGACCTCCCCCAACATCAGGAACATGTTTCCTGCCTCTAGCGTGTCCAAGCCCTTAACAATCTTATATGTTCCAATGAGATTCCCTCTCATCCTTCTAAACTCCAGAGGGTTGTGCTAATTACATGTGCCAGATTATTCCTCCTTTGCGATCTCATGCCAATGACCATTACAGCGACTTTCCTTTCAGCTTCCGCAGTTCCGTTTTTCACCCCGCTAACACATGATGTTTTCCAAGCCACCGGTTTCAGTAAACATCATTTGGCAAAATATGATTGAAATCCAAACTGTGAATAGGGCTGTTATCGACTCCTCAGCTAATGTGAGCTGTGCTTCACTGGGCATTGAGTGATTTGGACGCTGCCAATAGTAGACCTGCAGCTAATTAAGTAGTAAGCAGGTGTGAAAAAACTAATTTAGAAGATCTTTTTAATTAATATTATTTACTTGTAGTATCCTAATAATTAGCTACCAAACAAATCCCGGGTGGTTTGCAGGCTCCGTATTGCTTGGAGCGGTGCTGGATTTCTTTGTTGTATTACTTTGCTGTTTTTAGCCTTTTAGATTTGACAATGGAGTTGTTGGCAGCTCTGTTTTGCTGCACAAATAACAAGGATGTGCAGGAAGGAACTGCAGATGCTGGCTCCAACTGAAGATAGGCACAAAATGCCAGAGTAACTCAGCGGGACTGGCAGCATCTCTGGAGAGATGGAATGGGTGATGTTTCGGTCGAGACCCTTCCTCAGATGAAGGGTCGTCTGAAGAAGGGTCTCGACCCGAAATGTCACCCATTCCGCCATGATCATATTGAATGGCAGTGCAGGCTCGAAGGGCTGAATGGCCTACTCCTGCACCTATTTTCTATGTTTCTATTCCTTCCCTCCAGAAATGCTGCATGCCCCTCTGAGTTGCTACGGCATTTTGTGTCAGGATCGAACCAGGCACGAGTCCGACCAGCGATCCCCGCACGCTAACACTATCCTACTAGGAAACATTTTTACATTTACCAAGCCAATTAACCTACAAACCTGTACGTCTTTGGAGTGTGGGAGGAAACCGGAGCACCCGGAGAAAACACACGCAGGTCACGGGGAGAACGTACAAATTCCGTACAGGCAGTACCCGTAGTCGGGATCGAACCCGGGTCTCTGGCGCTGTAAGGCAACAACTCTACCGCTGCGCCACCACCACCATTCCCCAAGGGGGGGATCTTAGAAGTGGTCAGAAGGAGGCGCTCTGCAACTTACTCAAGAGAAATGCACAAAGTAACATGGGGGGAATAAAATGGCAGGAACCTATAAAGGTACGAATGGGGAGAGATGAATGGATGTAATAATTGTTCTCCTAAGCTTCTAAGCTCATCATCACCCACAGGCAAGTTGTTCTGAGCAAGTGCAGGTGCCCAAAAGATAGAATGTTCAAGTCCAATACTCCCCACAGGAAACCAGGCCCAGATGTGTATTATAGTGGAAATGGGACACATATTGTTCGATAATCCTGACTTTAAATCATGTTAACGTCACTCGGAAAATTCTTTCCCAAGGGCTGTGATTGCACATTACAAACGCACGAAGAGTTATTCTCTTGCGCTCTCCTCCCCGGGTTTTTCACGTTCCCTTCCTTGCTGGAAGTCTCTACTGGCAAGGATTCCAAGCGTCTTGGCCTTGTGCCTAACGTTCATACATAGATCCAGACTGGGGATGCAGCCATATCCTCATGCAACCCCCACATCTGTGCCCCTACACCCCCCCCCCCCCCACCTACCCCATCCGCCACACCACCCACCCCTCATCCCCCCACCGTATCACCAATGCCTCCCCACCCCCCCACCACACCGCATCACCAACCCCTCCCCACCCACCCGATCCACCACACCGCATCACCAACCTCTCCCACCTCACTCCCTTAGTGTTTGCAAAGTGAGCTGGAACAGAAATCTGATGATCAATAACCCATTATTAGGGTGGCGCAGTGGTAGAGTTGCTGCCTTACAGCACGAGAGACCCAGGTTCGATCCTGACTACGGCTGTAGGGCGTTTATACGTTTTCCCTGTGGCCGTGTGGGTTTTCTCCGGGTGCTCCGGTTTCATCCCAGACACTCCAAACACACGCAGGTTTGTAGGTTAATTGGCTTCTGCAAATTGTCACTGGTGTGTATGGAAGAACTAGTGAATGGGGATCGCTTGCCGCTCATAGTTACTCAGCCAGCAATCCCCATTCATGTTGAAAAATCTTCACGAGTCTTCCCGAGCTCACCGCGTTTCCCGAGTACCTGCCGTTAGCATTACGAGCCGCTAAGAGACGTCCCCGAGCTCCGACGTACCCGCTACGTTCATTCTACGAGCTTACCACAAATTTGATTTTTTTTTAAACTCGGGAGAGCGCTTGAATGAACTCGTACAGTGGGACAGGGCTTTAACACTATCCCACACACACTAGGGACAATGTTACAATTTTACCAAACCAATTCACGTACAAACCTGTACGTCTTTGGAGTGTGGGAGGAAACCGAAGATCTCAGAGAAAACCCACGTAGGCCACGGGGAGAACGTATAAACTCCGTACAGACAGCACCCGTAGTCAGGATCGAACCCGGGACTCTGGTGCTGTAAGGGGGTAGCTCTGCTGCTCTTTTCATGCCCTTGAACGGAATGCACTTAATAGAAAAACAGCAGATGACACAAATGTTCAGAAGTTTGGGTAGAATCGGTGGAGAGGGAAACAAGCTTGATAATGGCAAAATCAGTTTTAGTTGAATTTAGTTTAGTTCATTATTGTCATGTGCACTAAAGTACAGTGAAAACCCTTTGTTTGCGTGCTACCCAGGCAAAAAATGGACTATACATGAATAGAAACTATTGTGTACAGCTAAAGGATACAACATTTAACGCAAGAAAGATGGGGCCAAATATGTGTAGTTTTAGTTTAGTTCAGAGATACAGCGCAGAAACAGGGCTTTCAGCCCACCAAGTCCACCCCGACCAACAATCCCAGTACACTAGGGACAATTTACAACCTTTACCGAAGCCAATTAACCTACAAACCTGTACGTCTTTGGAGTGTGGGAGGAAACCGGAGCACCCAGAGGAAACCCACATGGTCACGGGGAGAACAAACAAACTCCGCACAGTCAGGTGGAATCTGGGTTTCTGGCGCTGTAAGGCAGCAACTCTACCGCTGTGCCACCATGCTTTATTTTCATTGTTTTACATTAAGCGTTGTTCGGCCGATGAAGCACTAATTGAACTTGACATTGTCGGAAATCTTACAGCCAAACTTCCACCCCGTAAAGTTCCCACTAACAACAATGATGATCCTGTGATTGAGTAATGAGTGAGTAAGTTTATTGGCCAAGTATCCACATACAAGGAATTTGCCTTGGTGCTTCGCCCACAAGTAACAACGTGACATACAGTGACAGTTACGAATGACTCAGAAAACACTAAACATTAATAATAATAAGACATTATTGATAAAACACCATTGATCAAGCATGTGAACCAACAAAATACCAGATCTACAGATTGTTGGCTGTTGAGTAGAGCAACTACTCGTGGATAAAAATTGTTTTGGTTTTTTAAGCCTGCCTTTGGAAGAGTAAGCATTAGCCAGAACAACTGTATATGTCCTCAGAGAAATGTCATGAAATCCTTTAAGCCCTCCTGTGAGAAAAGACAGGGCTTCGATTCAACACTTCTTCTGCAAGATGGTGTGTCCAACACGTAACAGTGGCGAATGGTAAAGTTACTGTCTCACAGCGCCGGAGACCCGGGTTCGATTCTGACTAGGGGTGCTGACTGTACGGAATCTGTACATTCTCCCTGTGACCACGTGGGTTTTCTCCGGGATATCCGGTTTCCTCCACACTCCAAAGACGTCCGGGTTTTGTAGGTTAATTGGAGGGATATCATTGTAAATAGTTCCTAGCGTGTGTAGGATAGTACTATTGTGCAGGGATTGGTGGTTGGCGCATACTCTGTGTGCAGAAGGGCCTGTTTCTACACTGTATCTCTAAAACTGAACTAAACTTGAGTCTTTGCAGTTGACAAATTAACTGTAAATGCCTTCTCTGTGCCACCCATCATTAAACATACAGAGACTATATTTCCAAACTATATTTCGTCAGTATCTTCTACACTGGAACATATTTTTCACGTGGATTGTGATCTGGTCTACTGTACACACCTGTCCTGGGTTTGCCCAGAACTGGAGAGATTTCTATCGCATCCACTAACATCTAAGACCTTGGAGGGTGCAAAACACAGCCGAGAAAAGGTTATTTTCATGAATCTCTCCCGGGCTGTCAGCCAAGAGATGTCCAGGCCAGAGTACGCAGCCTGCCAGAACTCACTGAAAGTTTAGGATGTTGGAATGGTGTGAGGGGGCTGTGGAGGATTGGGTTACTGACTGGCCAACATGCAATGAAACCTGTTTACAGGATCATTCAATAGGAATACCCAGGGTCCAAGCCACAACCTCAATCTGAGGGTCAACATGGAATGTAGACACAAGGAATGGCCTTGTTCTGCTCCTAGAACCTATGAGCTTATGGGAGAATGGGGTTAGGAGGGAAAGATAGATCCGCCAAGAGTAGACATTGAAACATAGAAAATAGGTGCAGGAATAGGCCATTCAGCCCTTCGACCCTGCACCGCCATTCAATATGATCATTGCTGATCATCCAACTCAGTATCCTGTACCTGCTTCTCTCCATACCCCCTGATCCCTTTAGCCACAAGGGCCACATCTAACTCCCTCGTAAATATAACCAATGAACTGTGGCCACAACTACCTTCTGTGGCAGAGAATTCCACAGATTCACCACTCTCTGTGTGAAAAAAAAAATTCTCATCTCGGTCCTAAAAGATTTCCCCCTTATCCTTAAATTGTGACCCCTTGTTCTGGACTTCCCCAACATCAGGAACAATCTTCCTGCATCTAGCCTGTTCAACCCCTTAAGAATTTTGTATGTTTGTATAAGATTCCCCCTCAATCTTCACCTGATGAGATCCCCCCTCAATCTTCACCTAATAAGATCCGCCCTCAATAGACCTGATGGGGCGAATGGCCTACTTCTGCTCCTATCACTTATGAAGTTATGAACTGCGGATACTGGTTTACGAAAAAAGAGGCACAAAGTGCTGGGGTAACTCAGTGGGTCAGCAGCATCTCTGGAGAATGTGGATAGGGGACATTTCGGGTCCGGAGAGGCGCCCAACTTGAAACCTCACTTATCCATGTTCTCCAGAGATGCAGCCTGACCTGCTGAGTTACTCCAGCACTATGTGTCACTTTTTTTTATAATGAGCACCAAATGGTGGTGAGGTGCACAGGAAGTCTACAAGAAGGAGGGACCCTTCTTCAGGCTGGAGAAGGGGGTCGACCCGAAACGTCACCCGTTCCTTCTCCCCAGAGATGCTGCCTGTCCCGCTGAGTTACTCCAGCGCTTTGTGTCTATCTTCGGTACAAACCAGCATCTGCAGTTCCTTCCTACACATGATTTAAAGGCAATGTGGAATTATTTACTCGTTTGGGCTAGTTACAGCACGGGAAGGCTGTACGTTCTGTCAGACGTGACTGTAAAAGAAGGAATCGCCCCCGAAACCTGGAAACCATTCACTGCCTTCAAATATTGACTGCATTCAATTAAAGCAAGTATGTATGGGAACAGAGTATCCGTCTCAACGCTGGGGTCAAAGTAACAAATAAGCTGGGATTAGAAGGGACAAGGAGCCTGATCCCTCCAGGAATCACTGGGCTTAATGACATTACCACATGGTCATTGGAAAGTGAGTGGGTGTCCTGGTCTCGTTCCACCATTCATCAGCTTGGTATTTGTAACCTGACCCCGCTGTATTCACAACTAGGAAGTTTTACTCCAGGAAACACATGTAGAAAAACTAATGTGCCGACGAGCCTTAGGAAACGACAAAATAATGTGAGATGTACCCCCAAAACGGTACGACTTCCGGTTAAATGTTACACCATTCCAAATCAGTACAACGATACAACAGAGAGGGAGGGGGTGAGGGAGAGGGAGGGGGGTGAGGGGCGGGGGGGAGGGGGGAGGGGAGGGGTGAGAGGGGGAGAGGGGAGGGGGTGAGGGGAGGGGGGGGAGGGGGGGGGTGAGGAAGGAGGGTGGAGGGGGGGGAGGGGAGGGAGGGGAGGGGAGGGGGTGAGGGAGGGGGGTGAGGGAGGGGGTGAGGGAGGGGGTGGGGGAGGGGGGGGGAGGGGGGAGGGGAGGGGAGGGGGGGAGGGGGGGGGGGAGGAGGGGGTGAGGGGAGGGGGTGAGGGGGGGTGAGGTGAGGGAGGGGTGAAGGGAGGAGGGTGAGGGGAGGGGGAGGGGGGGGTGAGGGGAGGGGGTGAGGGGGGGGGGAGGGGAGGGGAGGGGAGGGGGAGAGAGGGAAGGGGGAAGAGGTAATGAAGATATTGGGAGAGAAGGGGAGGGGGTGAGGAGAGGGGGGGGAGGGGGGAGGGGGGAGGGGAGGGGGGGTGAGGGGAGGGGGGGGGAGGGGGAGGGGAGGGGGTGAGGGGGGAGGGGGGGTGAGGAAGGGTGAGGTGGAAGGGTGAGCATAAGAGAGAGGTAACCAGGAAAAAAGGAGAGAATGGGAGATGGATTGGGGTAAAGGTATAAAAATATCAAGGAAGTGTTTATTTCTGTTTGTGGGCAGCTCTTGAATGCTAACCTCAGCAACTAGGAACTTCTATGGACTGCCTTTGGTTGCACTAACAACTATGTTTTTTTTGCACTCATTTCATGGTCATTAATTTATTTAAATATAATTATTATGTACTATTTGTGTGTATTGTTTTATGGACCTGTTAAGCTGCTGCACGTAAGAATGTTCGTGTTTTGTTGTCGCTACATGTGTCAATTAAACACTTTCTCTTTCTCTCTCTCTCTCTCTCGACTTGATCAGTGTCGAGATGTGTGTGTGTGTGTGTGTGTGTGTGTGTGTGTGTGTGTGTGTGTGTGTGTGTGTGTGTGTGTGTGTGTGTGTGTGTGTGTGTGTGTGTGTGTGTGTGTGTGTGTGTGTGTGTGTGTGTGTGTGTGTGTGTGTGTGTGTGTGTGTGTGTGTGTGTGTGTGTGTGTGTGTGTGTGTGTGTGTGTGTGTGTGCGTGTGTGTGTGTGTGTAACTGTGTGTGCACGAGTGTGTGTGTGTGTGTGTGTGTGTGGGTGTATATGTGTGTAACTGTGCGCGTGAGTGTGTGCGTGTGGGCGTGCGTGCATCTGTGTGAGTCTGTGTGCATATGTGAGCGTATCTGTGTGAATGTGTATGTGGGTGTATGTACACCTTGGTGTACATATAGGAGCTAGTGTGTGTAGATGTGTTAGTGTGTGTGTGCATGCATGCATGTGCATGTCTGTGTGTGTACGATGTGTGTCTTTATGTGGCTGTACGCATGTCTGCAAACACGTATGTTTGTGTAAGTGTATGTTTATTTGTATGTGGGCGTGATGGCGCTGCCTGTGCAGCGGAAGCCACGTATCCAGTGGCCATGGGCCTCGATGCCAAGGGCCAAAGCCCACGGCCGTAGCTGTTGTGTTGTGTTGTGTTGTGGACACCCCAGGCAGTGTGAATCACAATCCAGGCACCATGACCCAGAGTGGGAGCAAGTCAGAAGTCAGTCTCGAGCCCAGGGGACAGCTGCAGAAGCACACAATGCAGACGATGCCTGGGGCCGAGGCCCTCACAGTTGCCGGCTGATTTATGTAGATCTCCCCTCCTAGGCGTGTGCAGATTCTCAGCCTCCCCACCTAGGATGGGTCTCAGGTTACTCCCACCCCCCACACAATCTACCCAGGGGGTGAGCCCAGCCACCAGAGGGTGGCCAGCAACACTCAGCGATATTTCTTTGACTAATAAGCTGCGGGAGTCAGACAGCACCCACAGGAATAAAGGCTGTGGCTCAGTCTGCCTGCCCCCTGGGCCACTGTAGGAGGTTCGAGACAGACTGAGGCAGCCTTTGTGCTCCGTTCCTTTATCCTCCCTCCATCTGGCTCCCCTTTGGGAGGCAAGAACAACAAGAGGGTTAAAGTGAGGGGAAGTTGCATTTTCATAGCACCTTTTATGACAACTGATCCCTGTGTACCAACCATGATCACATTGAATGGCGGTGCTGGCTCGAAGGGCCGAATGGCCTACTCCTGCACCTATTGTAAAAAAGTGTTTTAAAAAAAAATGTTTTAACTCTCTCCACATCTAAATCGTTAAAAGGGGTGACCCCTTATTCTGAAGATTCTGCACCTGAGTTGAATATTGCTCTTCAAAGCAAAAAGACACAAAGTGCTGAAGTAACTCAACAGGTCAGGCAGCATCCCTGGGGAACATTGATAGGTGAGACTTTGAGTCGGGACCGCTCTTCACTTCAGACCGTAAGAGTTCAGACTGAGAAGGTTGAAGAAGTCTCACTGTCTGAAGAAAGCTCCCGACCTGAAATATCACTTATCCACATTCTCCTGGGATGCTACCTGACCCGCTGAGTTTCTACAACACTTTGTGCCTGTATTTTATCATTTTCTTTTGTAAACCAGCTTCTGCAGTTCCTCGTTTCTATATTTCCCTTGTTGAATCACCTTTCGAAAGCATCCTCCTTGTCATAGAAACATAGAACATAGGTGCAGGAGGAGGCCATCGAGCCAGCACTGCCATTCCTTGTGATCATGGCTGATTGTCCCCTATCAATAACCCGTGCCTGCCTTCTCCCCATATCCCTTGACTCCACTAGCCCCCAGAGCTCTATCTAACTCTCTCTTAAATCCATCCAATGACTTGGCCTCCACTGCCCTCTATGGCAGGGAATTCCATAAATTCACAACTCTCTGGGTGAAAACGTTTTTTCTCACCTCAGTCTTAAATGGCCACCCCGTTCTTGCCTTCTCCCCATATCCCCTGACTCCACTATCTTTAAGAGCCCTATCTAGCTCTCTCTTGAAAGTATCCAGAGAACCGGCCTCCAGGCAGAGAATTCCACAGACACACAAGTCTCTGTGAGAAAAGGTGTTTCCTTGTTTCCGTTCTAAATGGCTTACCCCTTATTCTAAGACTGTGGCCCCTGGTTCATCCAACATTGGGAACATTTTTCCTGCTTCTAGCTTGTCCAGTCCTTTTATAATGTTATATGGTTCTATAAGATCTCCCCTCATCCTTCAAAACGCCAGTGAATGCAAGCCTAGTCTTTTCAATCTTGTCAATCCAACCTCAGAATCGTTGCTTTCACCTCTATTTTCCAGACCCCCAGTTGCTTTCATCTCTATTTTCCAGACCTAATCATTGGCCCAACCTGCTCTAACTGCGACATATAGTGAGTGCGAAGAGATGGATCTGGGTGTGATGGCAATGGCTGTAGTCCAATGAGCCAAGCCCCCTTTTAACATCCCATCGGTCCACCAAGTCCGCGATGACCCGCAATCCCCGCACCTTAACTCTACCCTAGCACACACTCGGGACAATTTACA
The DNA here is from genome assembly GCF_028641065.1 of Leucoraja erinaceus. NCBI lineage: Eukaryota > Metazoa > Chordata > Chondrichthyes > Rajiformes > Rajidae > Leucoraja > Leucoraja erinaceus. Next base: position 10,453,708 of record NC_073411.1, on the reverse strand, counting down.
TTGATACCGGCCAATTAACCTACAAACCTGTACGTCTTTGGAGTGTGGGAGGAAACCGAAGATCTCGGTCAAAACCCCGTTGGTATGTAAACTTTCACCATGGTGAACAATTTGCCTGGATCAGCATCGTGAGCTCCCTCTCTATAAAGTCCAAATACTCCCACTTCCAAAGAAAACAAACTTAACTTCCTTAATGTGCCATTATAATTTAAATTTCCAATATTTCATCTGTGCTGGAACTGCGAGTGCAAAAACATATGTAGAACCAGTAGAGGAGAATGAAGGGGACAGGACTTATGTAAACTGATAAAAAAATTTAACACAACGCCAATTTCCGTGCAAATGATATCTCCCAATCCCTTAACAAGAAACGTTTGCAAGGTAGACAGGCACAAAATGCTGGTGTAACTCAGCGGGTCGGGCAGTATCTCTGAAGGCTCTTCTTCGAAGGAAAAAATTGTCTGAAGAAGGGTCTCGACCCGATATGTCACCTATTCCTTTTCTCCAAAGATGCTGCCTGACCCGCTGAGTTACTCCAGCTTTTTGTGTCTAACCTCAGTGTAAACCAGCTTCTCCAATTCCTTCCTACAGCATTGGGATGACACACACAAGACTGAAAGAGTTAAATATCATGACCAGATAGCAGTGAGCTTTCATTGAATGCATGAATATTAGACAGTGGTATCAGGTGAACATGTAATCTACAACATGTCAACTGCAGCTTCCTCACTTACAGAACTTTTATGGAAGGGACCCAAGATTGTTTTTCAAGTTAAATTGCTGACATGGTAATAATAGGAATGGTCTTCAAATGGACAAAAGGCCAAAGATGTTCTGTACGTTCTTACGTAAAGGTTTAGTTTAGTTTAGTTTGCTTTAGTTTAAAGATATGATGTGGAATCAGGCCCTTCGGCCCACTGAGTCCGTGCCGACCAGCGATCCCTGCACACCAACACTATCCGGCACACACTCGGGACACACAAACCAGCACAGCACGATGGCGTAGCGGTAGAGTTGCGGCCTTACATGCAGCGCCAGATTCGATTTTGTACATTCTCCCCGTGACCAGCGTGGGTTTTCTCCAGGTGCTCCGGATTCCACCCACTCTCCAAAGACATAGAAACAGAAACATAGAAAATAGGTGCAGGAGTCGGCCATTCGGCCCTTCGAGCCTGCACCGCAATTCAATATGATCATGGCTGATCATCCAACTCAGTATCCCATCCTCTCCATACCCCCTGATCCCTTTAGCCACAAGGGCCACATCTAACTCCCTCTTAAATATAGCCAATGAACTGGCCTCAACTACCTTCTGTGGCAGAGAATTCCACAGATTCACCACTCTCGGTGTAAAAAATGATTTCTCATCTCGGTCCTAAAAGACTTCCCTCTTATCCTTAAACTGTGACCCCTAGTTCTGGACTTCCCCAAAATCGGGAATAATCTTCCTGCATCTAGCCTGTCCAACCCAAGTTTGTGGGCTAACTGGCTTGGTAAAATTGCAAATGACCCCTAGTGTGCATTGGATAGCATTAGTACATGGCGATCGCTGGCTGGCACGAACTCGGTGGGCCGAAGGGCCTGTTTTCAGCGCTGCATCTCCAAAACTAGACCTCAGTGAATTACTTGGATATCGTGCAGAGTGCAGAGTGCAGAGCTACCCTCTCTCAGGAAGTATTGGCAGGCTGATTTTTCTTTAATGCCCAGGATTACACTGTTGAAATGTCTAGGGCACTTGAACTGACATGTGGAAGAATCAATATTGAATGAAATTTTGAATTTTTAACGTGACACTTTGACACAATCAAACTGGAAGGCTTATGTTCTTCAGGTGAGCCCGCAATCCCCTCATGGTTTGCGAACAAAATTTGGAAAGAGCCTTTTAATTGCAAGGATGCCACAGTGGAGGCATGATCGCATTAGAGATTTTTAAACAAATCCAGGCATTAGTCAATGTCTCTTGCAGATGTGGAGGCAATAGATTATCATGCAACTGAATATTTTGTGCAGAAATCCATCCACAATTAATCAGAAATACCAACCTCTTTTATTCCAAATGGAAGATGGAATTTCGTTACTTTAGAAAGATGTTTAAACAATTAGCCGCTCTCAGTCTGCACTTGAGATTATTAATCACAGCTGGCAAAGATTACAAAAGCATGAGAGGTGATTTCATTGAAACACAAAAAAAATCTTGACAGGTTAGATACCAAGAGGCAGGTTCTCCTGAGAGTCTAGACCATCACACAAACCAACCTCCCTTCCAATGACTCCATTTATACCTCACGCTGCCTCGGCAAGGACAGCAGCATCATCGCACCCCGGCCACTCCCTCTTCTCCCCTCTCCCATGGGGCAAAAGGTACAGAATTGTGAAAACGCACACCTCCAGATTCAGGGACAGTTTTTTCCCAGCTGTTATCAGGCAACTGAACCATCCTACCACAACTAGAGAGTAGTCCTGAACTACTATCGACCTCATTGGTGACCCTCGGACTATCCTTGATCGGACTTTGCTGGCTTTACCTTGCACTAAATGTTATTCACTTATGATGTATCTATGCACTGTAAATAGCTCGATTGTAATCATGTATTGTCTTTCCACTGACTGGATGGCACGCAACAAAAAGCTTTTCACTGTACCTCGGTACACATGACAATAAACTAAACTGTAAACTGTAAACTGATGGGTTTGCCATTGAGGACTGAGAAGAGATGAAATGTCTTCAGAAGAGTGCCAATCTTTGGAATTCTCTACCCCAGCGGGCTGTAGATGAGGACCTTCAAGATTGCAATCAAAAGATGTGTGGGTGTTGAAAATAAGGTGACAAAGGGAACTAACATGCTCTTAAAAATAGCGGAGTCAGGGGATTTGGGGAGAAGGCAGGAACGGGGTACTGATCAGCCATGATCACATTGTATGGCGGTGCTAGCACGAAGGGCCGAATGGCCTACTCCTGCACATTTTGTCTATTGCAGACCGACAGAACAACTTTGCTCAGCTACAGCAACAATGTAATATAGTTAGCACACCAACTTAACGTGTCACCACTGAATAAACGACTCTTTGAACCGGCCTGACGTCTCACCTTTATTCACCACGTTTGGTGCTGCTGCACCATTGTCTAATATAGCGATTCATATTCTCTGGAGTTTGGAAGATTGAGGGATGACCTTATTCAGACATCCTAAGAGGGTTTGACAGAGTAGAAATTGAGATGTTTTACTGAGAGGAAGCATATGAACAAGGGGTTGTAGCTGCAAATAAGTGCCCGGTCATTTAAAACTGAGGTTGGTACATTGTGTCTGGGTTACATCTGGGAAACATGTTAAATATCACAACTTCCTCAATTCAGTCCTGCTACAGTATAGCCATCTGAAGCCAACATTGACTAAAACCAAAGCCCAACTGACTGACATAGGAGGAGAGAAGGGGTTATCACAATATACCGTTAGTAACATCAACCCCTCAGAACCTTTTCCCCAAGATGGAAGATCAAATACGAGAGGGCATAGCTTTGCGTTGAGAGGGGCAAAATTTAAAGGGGACATGGGGAGATTTTTACAGAGTACAGTGGGGGCAAGTTCCAGAATCCAATTAACCTGCAAACCATAGCACCCGGACAATACACCTGATGATACACCCGGCGTGGCTTTAATGGCCGCGGGACAATCGCCATCGCCAGCCGGGGGCTTTGATTTTGACTCTGACATGGGGGGGGGGAGAGTGCAGTGGAGAGATAAGTTTATTTGGCCTTCCATCACAGCGATGTGATGGATGTTTATGTAAATTATGTTGTGTCTTGGGTCTATGTGTTTGTAATGTATGGCTGCAGAAACGGCATTTCGTTTGGACCTCAAGGGGTCCAAATGACAATTAAATGTATCTTGTATCTTGTATCTTGTATCTTGTATCTTGTATGTTGGTATCGAACCCAGGTCTCTGGCACTATGAGGCTGCAGCTGTGCCACTGTGCCACCCATAATACTTATTTTATAATACTTCACCGGCAGACAGGGACGGGAAGAATTTGTCAGTGAAAGAACAGCAAGTGCCATGTAATAGACATGAATAGCTGGAGTGACTCAGTGGGTCAGACAGCATCTCTGGAGAAAAGGAATAGGTGACGTTTCTGGTCGAGACCCTTCTTCAGACTCTGAAATGCCTCCCATTCCTTTTCATCAGAGATGCTGTCTGACACGCTGAGTTACTCCAGCGTTTTGTGTTTAACCGGTTTAAACCAGCCCCTGCACAAATCACTTCCTACACGTGCCATGTAATATTGGTGTTATTTCATTATCGTTGATCGGAATAAGCATTAATAGCTGAGAGGGAGGGGGGGGGGGGGGGGGGGAGAAAGGGGAGGGGTTTGCATTTGTTTTTAAATTAAAAAAGTCCTGATAGTTTAGTTTTAATTTAGTTTAGAGATACAGCACGAAAACAGGCCCTTCGGCCCACAAGTCTGTGCTGCCCAACAATCACCCCCGCACACTAACACTATCCTACACACACCGGGGACAATTTACACTTATACCAAGCCAATTAGCCTGCAAACCTGTATGTCTTTGGAATGTGGGAGGAAACTGGAAATCTTGGAAAAAAAACACACGCGGGTCACGGGGAGAACGTGCAAACTCCATACAGACAGCACCCACAGTCAGGTCTCTGTTGCTGCGCCACCGTGCTGCCCTTTGCAAGCAAAGCAAAGGGTTTGCAATTGTTTTGAAATGAAATGCCCTGATGGATCTTACGCTGGCGTCCGAAGGGGCTTTGGATTGCGGGCGCAAGCGTTACTGCACAAAGAAAGAGTCCCTTCACCTTGAGGCAACCTTCCGGTCCTCCCGCGGGCTGAGCCTGCAGCTTTGTTGTCCTGGCTTAATATCCAGAGACAGGAATGCCAGATGGCACCAATCTGTTCCAATTCGGGATTGTGTTCCCTGCCAGTCAGGTTCCATGTAACAACAGAATCGCTTTGTCGGGAGATTAAAAGGTGTTAATTCCATCCCTAACCATCTCAATCAAAACCATGTGTGGAGTTTGGCTGTAAAATCCCATTTATTTGTATTAAATTATCTGTTTCCGTTTAGCAGGGATGGGGCAGGTTGATAGTGGGGGGGGGGGGGGGGGGGGGGGGGGGGCTGATGTATCCGCCTAGCAACAGAGGAGGCAAAGCTTGGGTTCTGACTCAAAGATAAGGAGATAAAGCAATGGAGTGATGCAGCGTGGAAACAGGAACTCCGGCCCAACTTGCTCACGCCAACCAACATATCCCATCTACACCAGTCAACTCTGCCTGTCTTTGGCCCATATCCCTCCAAACCTGTCCTATCCATGCACCTGTCTAAGTGGTTCTTAAACATTGCGATAGTCCCATCTTCAACTACCTCCTCCAGCAGCGGCTGAAATCCATGACCATAGAAACATAGAAAATAGGTGCAGGAGGAGGCCATTCAGCCCTTCGAGCCAGCACCGCCATTCATTGTGATCATGGCTGATCGTCCCCTATCAATAACCCGTGCCTGCCTTCTCCCCATATCCCTCGACTCCACTAGCCCCTAGAGCTCTATCTAACTCTCTCTTAAATCCATCCAGTGACTTGGCCTCCACTGCCCACTGTGGCAGGGAATTCCACAAATTCACAACTCTCTGGGTGAAAAAGTTTTTTCTCACCTCAGTCTTAAATGACCTCCCCTTTATTCTCAGACTGTGGCACCGAGTTCAAAATAGTTCCCTCCCCACAATCAGGCTCTTTTGCACCACACTACGCAACACGAACCTCAGTAACTATTCATGTTGGAGAAAGAACTGCAGGTGCTGGAAAAATCGAAGGTAGACAAAAATGCTGGAGAAACTCAGCGGGTGAGGCAGCATCTATGGCAGCTGTCTCGAGAGCAATCAATGGTACCTGTACTGCCATTGAAAGAGAAGGCAATGACAAAAGATACTAAGCTCGCAAGAGGGAGTTAGCAATGTCTTCCATGTGATCAGTACATGAAGCGTACAAGGAATAGTAGCAGGAGATAGTTATTTGGTTCATAAGTTATAGGAGCAGAATTTTTTATGCTGTTCCATTTTTTCATCTGATTTACTCCAGCCTTTTGTGTTTTGTTTCAGTGTTTGATAGATCTTGCTGTCTGCTGGCAATGTTGAATGACTGGGTAATGCTTTATTAACAGCCCAGTGGGTATTTGCAACAGCCAAAGAGCCAAGCAACACAGACAAAAATAGTTTCTCCGTTCCAGTCACAGGGTGGCGCCAAGAGTGGCTGCCTCGCCAACAGTCTGTCTGTCCTTTCCTTTTTGTGTTTTAATTGTATGTGTTAAATGTATGTTTCTTTGGGGTTCTTTAGGATGTTTTATGTGGGGGATTGAGGGGGGGGGGGGGGGGGGGGAGGGATTTGGGGGAAACTTTTTCTAATCTCTTACCTCGATGGAGATGCGATTTTTTTCCGTATCGTATCTCTCCGTCCACACTGCGGCCTAACATCGAGGAATTGGCGGCCTTTGTTGGAGACCGGTTTTGAGAGCTCCACTGCGGTTGTCTGCGGCCCTACCATCGCGGAGCTCGAGATCCCTTTGCCAGGGATCGACCTCGGAGCTCTAGCCCGCAGACTTTACATCACGGAGCCCGTAGGTCTCTGGTCAGAGACCGAGTTCGGGAACTCCAAGCCGTGAGAGTTTCGGCCGCCCCAACGCGGGAGGTTTGATCTCCCCAACGCGGGTGTTTCGATCTCCCCGACGCGAGGGTTTCGACGACCGGCTGCGTGAGCTTCGATCGCCCCGAAGGATGGTTCGATTGCCCCGACCGTGTGAGAATAAAAGAGGAAGAAGATTTGGACTTTTTGGCCTTCCATCACAGTGAGGAACGTGGGGAACCTGCTGTGGTGGAAGTTTATGTTGACTTTTGCCCAGTTGTTTTTTTTCGCGTGGCTGTTTGGTAATTCGCATATCACTGTACCTTAATTGGTACACACAACAACAAAAGACCTCTGAAACCTTTGAGGATGCAGTCTTAACATAAACAGTTCATGAGTTCATAGTTTCCCGTAGCAAAATCAGGCCATTCGGCCCATCAAGTCTTGGCCGCCATTCAATCATGGCTGATCTATCTCCCCCCATTTTCCTGCCTTTTCCCCATAACCCCTGACACTCATGCTAATCGAGAATTTATTCATCTCCGCCTTAAATATATCCATTGACTTGGTCTCCACAGCCTTCAGTGTCGATGAGCTCCATAGATTCCATGCTCCTTGTGTCTGCTTTGCCATTCACTCAGATTAAGGCTCATCAACCTCAGGGCAAATTTCCAGCACTAACACCTCATTCCCTCAATACCTAAAAATCTATTGACCACTATCATGAATATACTCGTCAATTGAGACGCCATAACTCTATTTTAGATCCGTTTGATTTAGAGTAGAAAAACAGCGCGGAAACAGGCCCTTCGGCCCACCGAGTCCGCACCGACCAACGATACCCGCGCATTAACATACACCAGGAACAATTTACACTTATACCAAGCCAATCAACCTACAAACCTGCACGTCTTTGGAATGGGGGAGGAAACCGAAGATCGCAGAGAGAACCCACGCAGGTGACGTACAAACTCCGTTCAGACGGCACCCGTAGTCGGGAGCGAACCCGGGTCTCTGGCGCTCCAAGCGCTGTAAGGCAGCGACTCTACCACTGTAAGAAGATTGAGGGGGGATCTTATAGAAGATTGACGGGGGGATCTTATAGAAGATTGAGGGGGGATCTTATAGAAGATTGGGGGGGGATCTTATAGAAACTTACAAAATTCTTAAGGGGTTGGGCAGGCTAGATGCAGGAAGATTGTTCCCGATGTTGGGGAAGTCCAGGACAAGGGGTCACACAGTCTAAGGATAAGGGGGAAGAATTTCAGGACCGAGATGAGAAAACATTTTTACATAGAGAGTGGTGAATCTGTGGAACTCTCTGCCATAGAAGGTAGTTGAGGCCACAGTTCATTGGCTATATTTAAGACGGAGTTAGATGTGGCCCTTGTGGCTAAAGGGATCAGGGGGTATGGAGAGAAGGCAGGGACGGGATACTGAGTTGGATGATCAGCCATGATCATATCGAATGGCGGTGCAGGCTCGAAGGGCCGAATGGCCTACTCCTGCACCTATTTTCTATGTTTCTATGTTTCTATGTACCACCGTGCCACCCTATTTGGTAGAGAATTCCAAAGATTCGCCCCCCACCCCCACCTGGATGAAGACATTTCTTCTCGTCTCTGTCCTGAATGGCTGACCTCGTTTCTTGAGATTGTGACCCCTGGTTCCTACTTCCCCTGCCGGGGGAAACATCATCCTTGCATCGCTCCTGTCAAGCCCTGTGAAAACGTTGTGTGCCTTTCACTCACATAGCCTTGCATTTTTCTAAACTCAAGAGACTCCAGGCTCAGCCTGTTTAACCCCCCCTGCCATCTCAGGAATCAATCTGACAAAACCTCACTGCACTCCCTCAATCACAAGTAAATCCTTCCTTAGTTGGGGAGAGAACAGACCTGCAGACAATCTTCCAGATGCGGCCTTACCAGAGCCCTATATAATTGGAGCAAGATGTCTCTATTCTTCTACTCAAATCCTCTTGCAATAAAGCCCAACACACTGTTTGCTTTAGTAATTGTTCGCTGTACCTGCATATTAACTTTCAGCGATTCACAGACGCCCAGGTTCCTTTCAACACCAACACTTTTCAATATTTATCATGTAAGAGGGATGAATTCAACACTTTGCTTTACGAGGCCTCGGTCCAGGGACACACGGTGGTGCAGCGGTAGAGTTGCTGCCTTACAGCACTAGAGGCTCAGATTCAATCTTGAACCTGGAGTCTGAGGAAGGGTTTCGGCCCGAAACCATATAACCATATAACCATATAACAATTACAGCACGGAAACAGGCCATCTCGACCCTTCTAGTCCGTGCCGAACACATAATCTCCCCTAGTCCCATATACCTGCGCTCACACCATAACCCTCCATTCCCTTCCCACCCATATAACTATCCAATTTATTTTTAAATGATAAAAACGAACCTGCCTCCACCACCTTCACTGGAAGCTCATTCCACACAGCTACCACTCTCTGAGTAAAGAAACGTTGCCTATGTCCTTCGCTCCATAGATGCTGCTGCACCCGCTGAGTTTCTCCAGCACTTTTGTCTACCCAGGTTCAGTCTTGAATCCGGGTGCTGTCTGTACGGAGATTGTACGTTCTCCATGTGACTGCGTGGGTTTTCTCCGGGTGCTCCGGTTTCTTACCATGCAGGTTTGTAGGTTAACTGGCTAACGTGAATTGCCCCTAGTGTGCAGGATAAAACTAAATGTACGGGTGATCACTGGGTCGGCACGGACTCGGTGGGCCGAAGGGCCTGTTTCCGTACTGTATCTCCAATGTCTAAAGTCCAATACACCTCAGCAACAGAATGACAAGATCAGCAGAACATTTAGGACAGATCGCAGGCGATATTGATGTACACAGGCGCAACGTACTGGCATGTGGGCTCTTGAAAAGAATCAATAGTAAGTTATAGCGGAGAGACCCTGGATCTATATCTGTGTGGGAAGGAACCGCAGATGCTGGTTTAAACCGAAGATGGACACAAAAAGCTGGAGTAACTCAGAGGGACAGGCAGCATCTCTGGAGAGAAGGAATGGGTGACCTTTCGGGTCGAGACCCTTCTTCAGACATATCCCTCCACATAAATATCCATAGCCCGTACCAGTAAGGGGTTAAGTGCACAGAACATGTTAAAGGCAATGCTCTGCGGTCAGCAAAATCCCCGGGGGGTGGGGGGTGAGTGTCGCTGCCAGCTGATCCCTCCAAATTTAATGAGGCAGATTTTTAATTGGGCAGAAAGTCAAGAAATCCCAACTAATTCTGATTACATTTGTTGTTTCCACTCCGATCCCTGCCCCCCCCCCCCCCCATCCCCTCCCCCCCCCACAATGCCCTCCCCCCGCCCCCCAACCCCCCTCCCCCCCCCCCCAACCCCCCCCCCCCCCCCCCCAAGAGGCATAGGTTCTTTGGAGATAATGCCTCTGTAAATGAGACAGGTCACATGTGTGTGGGTGAGAGGGGGTGTTATGCGGTGGGGGGGAATAGAAGTGAGTGTGAATGTGCGTGAAGTTCAGTGTGTGTGTGTCTCTCAGTGAGAGAGTACATATGCGTAGGTGTGAGCTTGGTAGTGTGAGTGTGTGCCCATGAAACAGTGTGAGTGTGAGCGAGCGCTCGCGATTGAGAACGCGTGTGGGTGTGAAAAAGAAAGTGTGCGCGTGTGGGAGAGAATGAGCGAGCGGGCAAGTGTGAGAGTGAATGGGTGTGTAAGAGTGAGAGAGTTTGAAAAGCTAAGTGTGAGTGAGATGGTGTGAGTGAGAGAGAAAGAGAAAGAGAGAAAGAATGAGAGATAAAGGGGTGTGTGAATCACATCACGAGCCCAAACCGTATCAATAGTTGCCAAGGCATCGTCAGGAACCAGTTTGTTTGGACCGAGGTTTGTCAGTAGCTCCCTACTGAGTCCATGGGACTCTCAGCTATCTTGAGTTAGATAGAGCTCTTAAAGATAGCAGTCAGGGGATATGGGGAGAAGGCAGGAACAGGGTACTGATTGTGGATGATCAGCAATGATCACAGAGAATAGTGTTGCTGGCTCGAAGGGCTGAATGGCCTACTCCTGCACCGTGTCTATCTTCCACACACATGCCAATGGGTCGATCTTCTTTTGTAATCATGAGCGGTTAAAAGTTGGGCTACGGACTGTGCCGCACACATTTTACACTGCAGCCCTGCTCCAGTTACACACTTGGAGTAGACAGGGCCCCTTCCTGTGACCGAGGGCAGGTAGTGAAGATTAGCCCCCACTCCTCTGGGGCTCAGGGGGGCTCGGTTGGAATGAACCTTCCTCAGTGCCCACACTCCCCAGCCCAATGACATGGTAAAAGCAAACGAGGGCCCCTAGTAGAGTTTTCAAGAAGTTCTAGATTTACATCGGGGAGACTAAGCGGAGGTTGGGCGATCGTTTCGCCGAACACCTCTGCTCAGTCCGCAATAACCTACCTGAACTCCCGGTGGCTCAGCACTTCAACTCCCCCTCCCATTCCCCATCCGACCTCTCTGTCCTGGGTCTCCTCCATTGCCAGAGTGAGCAACACCGGAAATTGGAGGAACTGAACCTCATATTCCGCCTGGGATGCTTGCGTCCGGTTGGCATGAACATTGAATTCTCCCAATTTTGCTAGCCCTTGCTGTCTCCTCCCCTTCCTTAACCCTCGAGCTGTCTCCTCCCATCCCCCCGCCCTCGGGCTCCTCCTCCTCCCTTTTTCCTTCCTTCTCCCCCCCACCCCCCATCAGTCTGAAGAAGGGTTTCGGCCCGAAACGTCGCCTATTTCCTTCGCTCCACAGATGCTGCTGCACCCGCTGAGTTTCTCCAGCATTTTTGTGTACACCCTAGTAGAGTTGCTGCCTTACAGCGCCGGAGACCCGGGTTCGATCCTGACTAACGGTGCTGTCTGTAAGGAGCTTGTACGCTCTCCCCGTGACCTGCGTGGGTTTTCTCCGCGACCTGCGTTTTTTTTCCAACACTCCAAAGATGTAAGGGTTTGTAGGCTAATTGGCTTGTTGTAAAGGATAGTGTTAGTGTGCGGGGATCGCTGGTCGGCGCGGATTGGGTGGGCCGAAGGGCCTGTTTCCGCGCTGTATCTCTACATTAAACTACGCTGAAAGGAGAGGATATAAATAAATGCAGGTTAAAAATTCTTGATACTCTGAAGCCTGTGAAACTGCTTGTCGACAACCAATCAAACTAAAGGGACAGGAGACACAAGAGACTGCGGATGCTGGAATCTTGTCAAGACAACAACCTCTCTTGCAATGTCAGCAAGACAAAAGATCACGGTCGTTGACTTCAGGAAATGGGGTGATATACATTCACCAATGGTGCTATAGTTGAGATAACCAGGAGCTTCAAGTTCCAAGAAGTAAAAATCAACCCCCACACCCCCCCCCCCCCCCCCAACTATCTGTTCTCGTCCAACCACATTGACACAAAAAGTCATGAATGCATACCAACGCCTCCACTTTCTCAGGCCAAGGAAATTCAGCATTTCTCCCATGACTATGAGCAATTTCTGCAGTTGCATCGTAGAAATCATCCCGTTTGAAATCATCGCAGTTTGGTTTCACAAGAAACCGCGGGGATTGTGAGTGAAGCCCAGTCTATCACACGTACCAGTCCCCCGCACCCCCCTCCCGCCCCATCGTTGACTCCATCTGCATCTCACGCTGCCTAGAACTGCAAGGTAGCCAGCATAATCAAGGACTACACGCCCCGATCATCCCATCTTTTCCCCTCTCCCATTGAGTAGAAGGTACTTTGTAAGTACCACCGCATGCTGAAAAGCAAACTGCTGGAGGAACTGCAAGTCAGGCACCATCGTGGAGGGGAATGGATAGACGAGTCAGGACTTCTTCAGAATCTGTGTCGGCAGACCCATAGTGTGTGAGCGAATGGATTCGCTGAGAACAATAACATTGGGCGTAGAAACATAGAAACATAGAAACATAGAAAATAGGTGCAGGAGTAGGCCATTCGGCCCTTCGAGCCTGCATCGCCATTCAATATGATCATGGCTGATCATCCAACTCAGTATCCTGTACCTGCCTTCTCTCCATACCCCCTGATCCCTTTAGCCACAAGGGCCACATCTAACTCCCTCTTAAATATAGCCAATGAACTGTGGCCTCAACTACCTTCTGTGGCAGAGAATTCCAGAGATTCACCACTCTCTGTGTGAAAAATGTTTTTTCTCATCTCGGTCCTAAAAGATTTCCACCTTATCCTTAAACTGTGTGACCCCTTGTTCTGGACTTCCCCAACATCGGGAACAATCTTCCTGCATCTAGCCTGTCCAACCCCTTAAGAATTTTGTAAGTTTCTATAAGATCCCCCCTCAATCTTCTAAATTCTAGCGAGTATAAACCAAGTCTATCCAGTAAATAGGTGAATGGTGGTTGGCATGGACTCAGTGGGTTGAAGGGCCCATTTTGTGCTCGATGACGCGATGATTGGTGCTTCTAGGTCACAGCCTTCACAACAGGCCAAACACAGGCAAATAGGACTAGGTTAGACAGGGTATCTTGGTTGGAATGGGTGAGTTGGGCCGAAGGGCCTGTTTCCATGCTGAATGGCTCTTTGATGCCTCAGTTTAATTTCGATGTACCGCTGGGAAACAGGCCCACCGAGTCCTCGCCGACTAGCACTATCCTACATACTAGAACCAATTTGCGATCTTTACCAAAGCCAATTAACCTACAAACCTGTGTGTGTGGGAGGAAGCCAGAGCACCCGGAGAAAACCCACGGGGTCACCATATAAACTCTGCACAGGCAGCACCAGTAGTCAGGATCGAACCTGGGTCGTTGGCGCTGTGAGGCAGCAACTCTACCGCTGCGCCACCCTGCCACCCACACAATGCTGTATCTCTGCTCCAGAAACAGAACCAGTTATTCTGGCCATGTTGGCTGGAGTTTCCAGGTAGCCACTGGTGTCACCTTTGATAACAGAGGATCAATCTCTGTATTCTCACAAAGACGTCCCAGATGGAACTTCTCAACGGCTTTCTGACGTCGGAGAGTGGCCGTGTTTGTTTTAGGATCTCGTGTTCCCTGCTCTGCATCCGATCTCTGGATCACCATGAAGGGAGGAGAGGGGGTAGGTTTCAAAACAAAAGATGGGGCTGGCTCAAGATTGCCCTCAGGTTTCTCAGGTTACAGTAACTCGAGCATTGGCTGATCTGCAACATCCCATGCAATGGAGAAGTTCAAGCCCCACTCCTGACACTTGCGATTCTGTCAAAGTACTGCTCTGGGGATTGTCCCAACACCAATATACAATAATAATAATAATAATAATAATCTTATTTATATAGCACATTTTTAGTCAACTTGCATTGACCCCAAAGTGCTTCACATAATTACATTACATTTACACACAGGCAAAGGTGGGTGAAGTGTCTTGCCCCAAGGACACAACGACAGTATGCACTCCAAGCGGGATTCGAACCGGCTACCTTCCGGTCGCCAGCCGAACACTTAGCCCATTGTGCCATCTGTCGTCCCAATTGTCAATAGACAATAGGTGCAGGAGTAGGCCATTCGGCCCTTCGAGCCAGCACCGCCATTCAATGTTATCAAGGCTGATCATCCCCAATCCCCAAATGAATGGCGGAATAGGCTTGATGGGCCGAATGGCCTAATTCTACTCTTATTCCTTATGACGTGATAGTAATAAACTAAACTAAGTCTGAAGAAGGGTCTTGAGCCAAAACGTCACCTATCCATGTTCTCCAGAGATGCTGCCTGACCAGCCTGAGTTCCTCCAGCACTTTGTGACTTTCTTTGTAAACCACCATCTGCAGTTCCTGGTGTCCCAATTGGACAAAGAGAGTCCTAAATGGGTGACGGAGACCAAATCTGCCCTTGTTGCTATGTGGCTCAACCAATCGGCAGCACGTTTTCCCTAATCCTGGGAATTCTGTCTCCGAGCTCCCGGATCCCCTCAGTTTAATGACGGAGAGCAACTCGGGAGCGTCACATCCTCGGAAAGGAAATTGATTGAGAGTTTCTCAGTTGGTAATCTCCGCTGATCAATACATAGTCAATACATAGTCTTGAAGTTAAACTGGGATCAATACTGCCATTCGAGTGTGTTTTGCAGGAAGCCTTTTAGCTAGTAGATGAAAACTATAGATCATAACGAGAATGGGTTGCAATTAAATCTGCTTATTAAAATATATATATATATATTTTTTAATAAGCAGACTTAATTGCAGACTTAATATATACATAATGACTAGTGTCTGTTATCAGTTAGACATGAGAAAGCATTTAATCTAATAAAATCTAATAAAGTGGTGCTGATGTAGAACCATGTTTATGAGAGGCTTCGCCCAGAGATGTCTAACTGAGGGCTTCACATATATTCGCCCGTGACCTGCATGGGTTTTCTCCGGGTGCTCCGGTTTCCTCCCACACTCCAAAGACGTGTAGAAATTGGGGTCAAAATTATAAATTTTCCCCAGTGTGTAGGATAGTACAGGGATCGCTGGTTGGTGCTAAGTCGGTGCCTGTTTCCGCGCTGTATCTCTAAACTAAACTAATCAACGTTGCTCCCTTTGGCTGCTGTGAACCGGGGCAGAGTGGAGGTCAGTCAGCAACTTCCATGCAGCGCTGGTGGTAAAATGCTGCTGGCTTTTAAGTCAGGGAGGTGGAAGGAGGGGGGTGGGGGTGGGGAAGGAGTAGGGGAGGTAGCCAGTGGTGTCAATCTCTTTGACCTGTCACCTCTGACCCCCTAGCGCTACAAATCGCAACCCTGCCAAGCCTTTCCCCCGCCCCCGACCCATCTCAGAGAGCCCTGGGCTGTGGACACTGGGCTCACGAAGGCTGGGGAGGGGACGAGCAGGGAGGGAGGTGGGGAGATCAGCAGCAGTGGAATGTAGCTAGTAAAAGAAAGGCGAAGGACCTCCAACCTCCTTGATTTACAAACCCTGCCTAATATGTGACAAATGTGATTGCTACAATCGGCCTCCAGTTATCAACAAGCTTGGCTCCCTCTGCTCTCCAGTTTGAGGCGTCAAAACGATGGGACTGGCACTCAGGCAGCTTCTACTAATCCTGGTCAGTCTCCAATTTGGCAAGCAGGATTCAATTAGATGCCTCATGATCCAGCGTGAAATCCTAGTACATGGCCAGTGCTGGCTGTCTTTAAGCAAATGGCGAGGTGCCTTGTTTAATCATGTTGCCCTTTTTGGTGCCGTGCTGCCTAGAAATGCACAGTAGAAATCTGGCAACTCATTGTCCTCCTTCCTCTCCTGCAAGGGGTGCTCGACACGCCGCCATTCCAGGGTGCCACAGTGGCAATAGGTGCAGGAGTAGGCCATTCGGCCCTTCGAGCCAGCACCGCCATTCAATGTGATCATGGCTGATCATCCCCAATCAGTACCCCGTTCCTGCCTTCTCCCCATATCCCCTGACTCCGCTATCTTTAAGAGCCCTATCTAGCTCTCTCTTGAAAGCATCTGCCCCCACCGCCCTCTGAGGCAGAGAATTCTACAGACTCACCACTCTCTGTGAGAAAAAGCGTTTCCTCGTCTCCGTTCTAAATGGATTACTCCCTATTCTTAAACTGTGTGGCGCCTGGTTCTGGACTCCCCCAACATCAGGAACATGTTTCCTGCCTCTAGTGTGTCCAAGCCCTTAACAATCGGTAGAGTTGCTGCCTTACAACCCGGTGGTAGAGTTGCTAATTTACAGAGAACCTGGGTTCAATTCGAACTGCGGGTGCTGTTTGTATGGAGTTTGTACGTTCTCCCCGTGACCTGCATGGGTTTTCTCCAGGTGCCAGGATGGTCAATTGAACGGGGGGAGTAATCAAGCTCCATATTCCGGCATTATCCTGTGTGCCCGATATAGCAGGAGGTGTAGAAACATGGAACTGCAGATGCCGGTTTACCAAGGAAAGACACAAATTGCCAGAGCCACTCAGTGGGTCAGGCATCATCCCTGGAGTACAATGGACAGGTGACTATCTTGGATAAAGTGAGAGGAGTCGAAACAGATGATGTTGAGGGTGAGGACAATTCCGCCCAGACGGAGGGGAGTCAATAGAGGGAAATCATGTGGATTTTTATGTGTGTATGTGTGTATTTTTGTAAGTGTGTGCATGTGTTTTTGGTGTGTCTATTCGCAAGTCTGTATGCATGTCTACATGTGTATTTATATGTTTATGTGTGTGTGTGTTTGTGTATGTGTTTGTGTGTGTTTGTGTGTGCGTGTGTGCTTGTGTGCGTGTGTGCATCTTGATGTGTGTGTGTGTGTATATATGTACATCTGTGTGTGTGACTGTGAGTGTGTGCGCAATTGTGTGCTTGAGCATGTGTGGGTGTGCATGTGTGTGTACATGTGTGTGCATATGTGTATCTGTGATTGCAAATATGTGCGTGTGTGTACGTATGTGTGTCTGTGATTGTACGTGTGTGCATGTGTATCTGATTGTGCATTTGCGCATGTGTGTGTAAATATGTGTGTGCATATGTGTATCTGTGATTGCAAATGTGTGTGTGTGCGTGTACATGTGTATCTGTGATTGTGTGTGCGTGTGCGTGTGTGTCTGTGATTGTGCACGTGCGTGTGTGTATGTGTATCTGTGATTGTGTGTGCATGTGTGCGTGTGCATGTATGCGTGTGAGCGTGCGTGTGTATTTGTGATTGTATGTATGTGTGTGTAATATGGGCCCATGACACTGGCAAGAAGGCCTCGGTTTTTTGCCGTGTGTACGTCGGAGTCTCTGGAACATTTTATATAAGGTGGGAGCAAAGAGGACGAGAAACCATGCCTGGAATAAACAGCCGTAAACTGTGCAAAACTGTTAGCTGGGTGAAGATTCTCGGCAAGCCTTTCATTTTGCAGGCAGCCTTGTGAGAGTGAGTCACGAAGGGATCTGGTTAATGCACAGGCACTGAAACCTGAGCTTCAACAGCTCCCTGGTGGCTGCAGTGAGGCTGACAGACAGCAAGAGAAACAGAGGCAGAGAGCCTGAACATCAAACACGATCACTCCTGACAGCCTCTTCATCTCACTCCTCCAGCGAGTCATTGCACTGACAGCAAACCCCACCACTGATACGCTCCCGATAAAACAAGTGTTGAATTTACATCACAACATTCGAAACCTCAGGATATCCCAGGGCGCAACAAAGCACTTTGGAGGTTTTGTTCTTCTTTGTAAATTAATTTGTGGGATGGGGATGTTAGAGGCAAAGCCAGAGTTACTGCCCGCCCCTTCATTGCCCGCGAGAAGATGGTGAGGATTCTTCTTGAGCCACTTTAGCTGCTCCCACAGAGCTACTGAGGCACGAATTTCAGCACAGTGGCCGAGGGAAAGATAGATCAGCCATGATTGAATGGCGGAAGAGACTTGATGGGCCGAATGGTCTTACACTGCTCCTATAACTTATGAATTGCGCAGCGGTAGAGTTACTGCCTTACAGCGCCAAGGACCCTGGTTCGATCCTGACTACGGGTGCTGTCTGTATGGAGTTTGTACGTTATCCCTGTGACCTTGTGGGTTTTCTCTGGGTGCTCTGGTTTCCTCCCCCATTTCAAAGATCTATAGGTTAATTGAAAAATTGTCCCTAGTGTGTAGGGTACTGCTAGTGTACAAGGTGGTCGCTGGTCGGAGCGGACTGGGTGGGCCGAATGGCCTGTTTCCACGCTGTATCTGCAAAGATTTAGTCCCAGTGAACAGTGAACAGTGAAGGTAGGAGGCTCTCAAATCCAACCACATTCGAACTATCCTCACTAGAACTTCCCAAAATTATGTGGATAACTATGTAAAAACTAAGAAAAAATTGAACAAGGAACTAGAAATCCTTTGAAGATAGACACAAAATGCTGGAGTAACTCAGCGGGACATGCAGCGTCTGTGGATAGAAGGAATGGGCGATGTTTCAAGTCTGAAGAAGGGTCTCGACCAGAAATGTCACCCATTCCTTCTATGCTGCCTGTTCCACTGAATCCTTCCAGCATATTATGTCTATCTTCGGTATAAACCTGCATCTGCAGTTCCGACACTAGAGATCCATTGAGTGAATTGCAACAAAGGCATTTGTATCATTCAGGTATTGACAACAACAGTTCTCAACGCACAGCCATTTTTTCACATTGTGTTGCCTGTTTGATGTTCACTATTTTGTATTCAAGTGAGCAACAAATATTTATTACACATTGAAGGGATAATGTCAGTGATGGGAATGGATGCTTAAGCCCCTGTCCCACTTAGGAAACCTGAACGGAAACCTCTGGAGACTTTGCGCACCACCCAAGGTTTCCGTGCAGTTCCCGGAGGTTGCAGGTGGTTGCCGGAGGTTGCAGGTAGTGGAAGCAGGTAGGGAGACTGACAAAAACCTCCGGGAATCCATACTTTGTAGACAGTCACGTATCATCCTCATTTAGAACATGGTTCAAAGGGTCTTAGAAATGAAGGTACAAGGAACCGCAGATGCTGGAATCTTGAGTCAAAACACAAAGTGCTGGAGGAACTCCGTGGGTCAGGCAGCTTCTCTGGAGGACATGGATCAGCGACGTTTCAGTTTGGGGACACTCCCAAGAAATGGACCACACAAGGGGGAGGGCCATTCGGCCCATCATGTCCACACTGATAAAGAGCAATCCACCTTCACCCCATTCCCCAACCTTGCAGCTTACAGTCTGTTTTAAAATGAGGCGGACATTCCTGCCTCCACCACTCTTTCAGGCAGTGAGTTCCAGCCCCCAACCTCCCCCTAGCTGCAAACATTTCTCTCCACATCCCACCTAATCCTCCGACCAATTATTTTAAATCTGTGCCCTCTTGTTAGTGATCTCCCGGGGAAACCGAGGAATCCTCTCTTTTCATACCCCTTATAATTTATTAGTCAATTAAATCTCCCCTCCGTTTCCGCTGCTCCAAAGAAAACAAACAAGCCCCAGTTGTGGCCAATCTCCGCTTAAAATAAAACTTCCCCAGCCTTGGCAACTTCTCAAAAGCCTTCTTTCGTGCTATCTCAAAAACAATTGCTTCCTTCCATAAGAAGAATGATTACAACTCTTGCAGCTCCTGCTATTTGTTCTTTAGTCTTTGCAGTTCTGGCTCCCACATTTTCCCTCTTTTGCTCTTCCCGAGTTTGGAAAAAAGAGCTGAAAAGATTTTCATCTTGGATAGATCCCTTTCCAAACCTTGAGCCGGCGAGGATTCCAAGGTCCGTCTCTCTCTGACCGACCTCCACGCCATCCTTCACCCATCCATTCTTTTATCTCCCCCTTCATGTGTAAGCTATGTGGAGAAGTGAGCTTTGTAGCTCAGCAATGCCCCTGTCCCACTTAGGAAACCTGAACGGAAACCTCTGGAGACTTTGCGCCCCACCCAAGGTTTCCGTGCGGTTCCCAGCGGTTTTGGTCAGTCTCCCTACCTGCTTCCACTACCTGCAACCTCCGGCAACCACCTGCAACCTCCGGGAACCGCACGGAAACCTTGGGTGGGGCGCAAAGTCTCCAAAGGTTTCCGTTCAGGTTCCCTAAGTTGGACAGGGGAATTGTTGAGCTACAAAGCAGGAAACAGACCCTTCAGCCCACTTTGTCCATGCTAACCAAGTTGGCATTCTGGGCTAGTCCCGTTTAGTTTTAGTTTAGAGACACAGCGTGGAAACAGGCCCTTCGGCCCACCAAGTCCGTGGTGATCCTCATACACTAACACCATCCTACACACACTGGGGACAATATATTATTTTTACCAAAGTCAATTAACCTGCAAACCTGCACGTCCTTTGAGTGTGGGAAGAAACCGGAGAAAACCTATGCCAGTCACGGGGAGAACGTACAAACTCCGTACAGACAGCACCCGTAGTCAGGATCGAACCCAGGACTCAGGCGCTGTAAGGTAGTAACTCTACTGCTGCGCCACTGTGTCTGATCTTTTGCCTGCATTTGGCCCACATCCCTCTAAAGCCTTCTTATCCATGTACCTGTCGAACATGTTTTCTGAAAGTCATTATTATATCCACCTCGATAAGTTTCTTTGGCAGTCATTCCAGATACAGATGGCCCTGAGGACTCTTTTAAATCTCTACCCTAATTTGTTTAGATATCGATCGGGCTCATATTCACTGGAATTTAGAAGGAAGAGAGGGGATCTTTTAAAAACATAAGAATTCTTAAGGGATTGGACAGGCTAGATGCAGGAGAAATGGTCCCAATTTTGGAAGAGTCTAGAACCAGGGGTCACAGTTTAAGAATAAGGGGTAGGCCATTTAGGACTGAGATGAGGAAAAAAACTTTCACCTGGAGAGTTGTGAATCTGTGGAATTCTCTGCCACAGAAGTGGAGGCGAATTCACTAGATGTTTTCAAGCGGGAGTTAGATTTAGTTCTTAGGGCTAACGGAATCAAGAGATATGGGGAGAAAGCAGGAACGGGGTACTGATTTTGGATGATCAGCCATGATCATATTGAATGGCGGTGCAGGCTCGAAGGGTCGAATGGCCTACTGCACCTATTTTCACAGAAGGTAGTTGAGGCCAGTTCATTGGCTATATTTAAGAGGGAGTTAGATGTGGCCCTTGTGGCTAAAGGGATCAGGGGGTATGGAGAGAAGGCAGGTACAGGATACTGAGTTGGATGATCAGCCATGATCATATTGAATGGCGGTGCAGGCTCAAAGGGTCGAATGGCCTACTCCTGCACCTATTTTCAATGTTTCTATGATACTCTGAAAGGTATCGCAATGTGGGCTGAATCCTTTTCTCAGTCGATACTTCCTGCTATCACCAGCTGAGTTGGAAGTTACTGAATCATAATAGTGAACAAATATATTGCCAGCTACCTATGGTCGACAGTGTCAGAGGTGTCAGCTCTCTGATGAGATGTTAAACTCAAGCCTTTTCAGCCCTTTCTAGTGCACAGTGAAGCTCCCGGGCATTATTTTTGAAGAGGACCACATGTACAAAACACCCAGTGTTCTGCCTAGAACTGACTCCCCAATCGATATCACTGATCGAGGAAGAATAGTTATTACAGAACAGGTAGTTCTGCCTTAACACGACAACAGCAGGCGGATGGATAGTGGGCAGTGGTGGATTTGCTGCCTTACAGCGCCAGAGACCCCGGTTCGATCTGACTACGGGTGCTGTCTGTACGGAGTTTGCACGTTCTCCCTGTGACCTGCGTGGGTTTTCTCCGGGATCTCCAGTTTCCTCCCACACTCCAAGGACGTGCATGTTTGTAGGTTAAATGACTTTGTATAATTGTAAATTGTCCCAAGTGAGTGTAGGATGGTGTAAACGTGCGGGGATTGCTGGTGGGCACGGACTCGGTGGGCCGAAGGGCCTGTTTCCACACTGAATCTCCAAACTAAACTGAACTAAACTAAATTATTACGGATTGAGAAAGATGAGTTATTTACAGGTAGCTCTGCCTTAACATGATAGAAGCATTCCTAAGAAACCCTGTGTATGTTATGAACATACACAGGGTATACACAACACAATGTACACAGAACATACACAATGTACACGAGAGTGGTGAATCTCTGGAATTCTCTGCCACAGAAGGTAGTTGAGGCCAGTTCATTGGCTATATTTAAGAGGGAGTTAGATGTGGCCCTTGTGGCTAAAGGGATCAAGGGGTATGGAGAGAAGGCAGGTACAGGATACTGAGTTGGATGATCAGCCATGATCACATTGAATGGCGGTGCAGGCTCGAAGGGCCGAATGGCCTACTCCTGCACCTATTTTCTATGTTTCTATGTTCCTATAAAGACACTGGTATCGATGGGGCAAAGGGAGTTAGGGGAAAGAGAGTTTTAGGCAAAGACAAAGTTCTTTTTCCTGCAAGATTTAAATAAATAACAGTATTTTTAAAAGCTCTAAGTTTATTTTTGTTATGGCAAATGGAAAATACTGAAGACTATATGTTATGTTGCCAAATAGAGTATCATTGCTCAACAAAAGAAGTGGTCACTTGTCAATTTCAATGGCCACCCGTGGTGAAAGCAGCAGCTGTGTTCGTACGAGACTATGGTGTGTACTGCGGGGATGTTACATGGAAACATTTTTTACCAAGACAGCTTTTTCTCTGCTTGCCAATTTCCCAGATAACTTTTAAATGGTGGCCAAGCTCAGATCGACATTGCATGATCAACAATTATGGCCAAAAAACACAAACGGTGCTCTCCAATTCATAATTCTCGTTACATCCAATTCATGTAGTGAAAGCACAAATTACAGCAGAACGCACTTGTACTTGGAAGTAAAGTTCTTGGAGGGGTAGAGAGAGAGAGAGAGAGCGAGAGAGAGAGAGAGAGAGATAGACGGAGGGATTTGAGACTATAAATATACCTCCCATTGACAAATAAGGACACAAAGTATTGGACTCAGCGCCTCAGGCAGCATCCCCGGAGAACATGGATAGGTGACGTTTCGGGTCGCGACCCTTCTTCAGGCTGATCGGTCTGAAGAAGGGTCCCGGTCTGAAACACAACAGACGTACTGGTGCTACTTAACAGTGAAGTTGTTTAGTTTAGTTTAGTTTGGAGATACAACACAGAAACAGGCCCTTTGACCCAACGAGTCTGCACCGACCAGCGATCCCCCGCACGTTAACACTATCCGACACTCAGGACAATTTTTTACATTTATACCAAGCCAACTAACCTACAAACCTGTACGCCTTTGGAGTGTGGGAGGAAACCTAAGTTCTTGGAGAAAACCCACGGGGAGAACGTACAAACTCCGTACAGACAGCACCCGCAGCCAGGATCGAACCCGGGTCTCTGGCTCTGTAAGTGCTGTACCTCTGCGCCCGTGAATGTGTTGGTACTTTGGGGAGGGAGGGAGTTGGGGATGAAGGGAGGGTGGGGGTGCGGGGAGGCGGGAGGAGGGAGGGGTGTTGGGTGGCAGAGCTCGGGGGGGGGTGACATATTTATATTTAACTTCCTGTCACAAACAAAAGGTTAAATCAACATGACCTTTACTGGTTGCCTAGATTGCTAAATAATTTATGTAGTTGACTCAATCACAGGCCACATTTGTTCTGTGGGCTCGTCTAATCATGTCCTTCATTTAGATTCGAACTCGCACCTGTTCAGCAATTAACATCGCAGAATTTGTGCTTAAATGCCAGTTTTGCTTGACATTTGCAATATTTCCAATTAGTTTTGTACCTGAGTAATTATATGGGGTTATTACCACCTATCAGGCTGAGCGTCGGGCAAATCCCCACACTTCAATCTTTTTCTCCAGGAATATTTGTGCAGAGTGCTTGATCGTTCTGGTGTGGGTTTTGTGTTTAATTTCCGCCCCCTGTGTTAGGCACTCCCTTCAACAGAACTCCATCCTGCACATCTCCCTGTGGGCACCAAAACTGATAATATGCTGCAATTTGCCTTAATGTACTGAGTTCTTTGTTTGCGAACTGACACTGTAGGATCTGGCTCAGTTACCTTGCTTTGAGATACAATCCTCCCTCGTGTCTCTGCTCACGAACACTCTGCAGGCTGTGGTACAGATTCTACGCAATAGCTCAATCTTATAGCAACTGTGAAGACCGTTTGGCCCATCCTGGCTGTGCTAGCTCTTTGAAAGAACAATGCAATTCATCTTACTCTCTGCATCCAAATCTATTTCGAAAACATCTACTGAATCTGTTTGTAGTAGCCCTGTCCCACGGTACGAGTTCATTCCAAGAGCTCTCCCGAGTTAAAAAAAATCAAACTCGTGGTAAGCACGAAGAATGAACGTAGCGGGTACGTCGGAGCTCGGGGACGTCTCTTAGCGCTAACGGCGGGTACTCGGGAAGTCGCGCTAAGGACAGTTAAACAAGAGATGTCGGCGGTGGTATACAGAGATATGGAACAAATGAACAAAAGATATGCAAAAAAGTAAAGGGGCTGTCCCACAGTACGAGCTAATTCAAGAGTTCTCCCGAGTTTCCCCTGATTCGAACTCGGAGAATTACGGTAATAGCCGCTCTCGTGGACATTTTTCAACATGTTGAAAAATCTTCACGAGTCTTCACGAGCTTACCACGTTTCCTGAGTACCTGCCGTTAGTGTTACGAGCCGCTAAGAGACATCCCCGAGCTCCAACGTACCCGCTACGTACATTCTACGTGCTTACCACGAGTTTGAATTTTTTTTTTAATTTTTAAGACTACAAAAGGTAGTAAACACTGTCCCAGTCCATCATCGGCTCTGACCTCCCTTCCATCGAGGGGATTTATCGCAGTCACTGCCTCAAAAAGGCTGGCAGTATCATCAAAGACCCACACCATCCTGGCCACACACTCATCTCTCTGCTACCTTCAGGTAGAAGGTACAGGAGCCTGAAGACTGCAACAACCAGGTTCAGGAATAGCTACTTCCCCACAGCCATCAGGCTATTAAACCTGGCTCGGACAAAACTCTGATTATTAATAACCCATTTTCTGTTATTTGCACTTTATCAGTTTATTTATTCATGTGTGTATATATTTATATTATGGTATATGGACACACTTATCTGTTTTTTAGTAAATGCCTACTATGTTCTGTGTGCTGAAGCAAAGCAAGAATTTCATTGTCCTTTTCAGGGACACATGACAATAAATTCACTTGAACCTGAACTTTAAAGGAAACAGGCCATTGTTGGCTGTGGGCTACGGGGAAACAAGTTACAGACAATGAGACTCAACAAGACGTATACTTTATAGACGTATACATATTCTATGTAGCGACCTATTTGCCTGTAGGTCCAAAATCTCCAACAAGTGGTCTTTAAGGCTTGAGCCAACTTGGAAACTGAAACAAACAGCCTTGAAGGAAATTATACGCTAGGAATCAAAGCTTCAACAGTGTGAACCAGCACCTAATATATCTACACTTTAATATTTTAATGTTTGTACAAGGGATAATGTGTTGTTGAAAACTGGATTCTGAATGTTATACCCAATATTCTCGTTCCACTTTATAACAGTCAGATGTTTAGTGATTCAAGCCATATTTCTGAAGAGAGAAATTTAAGCCATTTGGCCCCAGAAACACAGGAATTTGTTTTCATTAATCATTGCCACTATGAATTTTATCCTGTTTAGAGCG
Organism: Leucoraja erinaceus; assembly: GCF_028641065.1. Taxonomy (NCBI): domain Eukaryota; kingdom Metazoa; phylum Chordata; class Chondrichthyes; order Rajiformes; family Rajidae; genus Leucoraja; species Leucoraja erinaceus. The sequence goes on along the minus strand of NC_073411.1, from coordinate 10,428,025 downwards.
TTTTGAGCTACAGTGATAAATCGCTTGCCAATGCGTGCCAATCTGATCTGGTACATGTTATTCTCCCTGGCAATGCCCACAGGGATTGGCTTATGCAGAAACACAGGTGAAGGCCTAAAGGGCCAACCGAGCATGATACCACTGAGGCTCGGAGTGCAGGAGACCAAAGTGGAGAGAAGTGCCAGCCTAGGGCTTGAAAAGGCAGACTGCAGGAAGGAGGGCCTTCCGGGATAAGGGAAGGTTCTTTCTTCCATTATTCATCTGCTTTGGACACAGCTAGCGAGGCCCAGTATTTATGATCCATCCCTGCCTGCCCTTGAGAAGGTGGTGGTGAGCAGCCTTCTTAAACTGCTGGACCTTCCAATGGAGGTGCTTACCAAGTGCCATTAGGACGTAGAACATAGAAATGTCCTGTCTTCGCAGTGTCTCTCTACGAAACATCATAAGATCATAAGTGATAGAATAGAATTAGGCCATTCAGCCCATCACATCTACTCTGCCATTCACGTTCACAAGTTATAGGAGTAGAATTAGGCCATTCGGCCCATCGAGTCCACTCTGCCATTCAATCATGGCTGATCTGTGCCTCCTAATCCCATTTTCCTGCCTTCTCCCCATGACCTTTGACGCCCATTCCAATCAAGAATCTGTCTATCTCTGCCTTCAAAATATCCACTGACTTGGCCTCCACAGCCCTCTGTGGCAATTAATGTTCACAGATTAACTACCCTCTGACTAAAGATCATGGCTGATCTATCTCTCCCTCCTAACCCCAATCTCCTGCCTTCTCCCCAGAACCTCTGACACCCGAATAAAGTGTCTATCTTTCAGCGCACAAAGATAGTGTAAGATAAATTCCAGCAAAGTGCTGACAGGACTTTATTGCACCTTTTCTTACACTAAGCATTATTTCCTGTCGATGGCTCGATTGTAATCATGTATAGACTTTCCGCTGACTGGTTGGCATGCAACAAAAAGCTTTTCACTGTACTTCAGTCCACGTGACAATAAGCCAAACTAAACTTAGCTAAACTTAGCTTAACTAAAGTAAACTAAACTAAATTAGACTAGACCAGAAGCGTTGTGAAGCAAGTTCCAGAAATTAGACAATAGACAATAGGTGCAGGAGTAGGCCATTTGGCCCTTCGAGACAGCACCGCCATTCAATGTAATCATGGTTGATCATCCCCAATCAGTACCCCGTTCCTGCCTTCTCCCCATATCCCCTGACTCCACTATGTTTAAAAGCCCTATCTAGCTCTCTCTTGAAAGCATCCAGGTCTGGTGACAACATAAGAGCATGGATATTTTTCCCAAGACTTGGGAGGGGAGCCTGCGGGTGACGGTACGCCCAAGTTCCTATGGTCCTCGTCCTTTTTATTTGCAGAAGTCATGGTTTTGGAAGGAACTGTTGGAATAGTTTATATAGACACACAGGCTTTATTATATAGGCTTTCCTCCCTTGCCCGTTAAGATAGTGACAGTATACCTTGTTGAGAGAGGCAGACAGGGCCTTTCTGGTTAATATAGACTAAAGTGCTGGAGAAACGCAGCGGGTGCAGCAGCATCTATGGAGCGAAGGAAATAGGCAACTTGTCGGGTCGAAACCCTTCTACCCTCTCAAGGATGATGCAGTACTCCCCTCAGTGTCCGGAGCGGGAATTGAACCAAGAACCAAGGCTCGGACAATGAGAGAACTGGAGGCAATACCATGTAGGAGAAGTGAATGAAGTGTTGATTGGCCTCTCAACTCCAAGTTGGACCATGGGGGGGGAACAATCCAAGCAAAGCTGACGGGAACAAGTGTTCTAATGGTGTTTTATAGATGTAAACTGGCAACATATTGTTCATGTTATTTAAGAAGGAACTGCAGATGCTGGAAAATGCAAATGCACATGCAGCAGCGTCTATGGAGCGAAGGAAATAGGCAACGTTTCGGGCCGAAACCCTTCAGGGTTTCGGCCCGAAACGTTGCCTATTTCCTTCAGTCTGAAGAAGGGTTTCGGCCCAAAACGTTGCCTATTTCCTTTGCTCCATAGATGCTGCTGCACCCGCTGAGTTTCTCCAGCACTTTTGTCGACCATTGTTCATGTTAAACAGCATCCATCCAGCTAAAACCCACTTTGCACTGCAACGTTCTTTTGCAGAAACATACTTGGGTGCGCTTCGAACACTCCTGGCATTCCCAGGTTCTGCAGTCAGGCAGTTAATGGGCTGGTAAAAAAAAGTCAAACAGTGTTCCTTGTTTTTCTTAAATGATGTATTGTGTTGGGTCAGATTTTCCTGTTGACAGTAATTCCCAGGGGATGCCCGGAGAAATATTCGGAAAACTTTATTTCAGGCATTTCCCAGTGTTCACTCGGAGCAGGGAGACATCTGGTTATTTCATTTCCCAACTGCGAAGAGTTTGGAGTTGACTCTTTGCCTTAATGGCAGCGTTGGCTAATCTCAAATCCAGCTACAGGGAAGCAAGGTTTGGCTTGTGGCTTGTCCAAGAAAGTTTCCTCATGTACAAAAATGTAAGCTTGAAACACGATCATTGAGTTCCTCAATGTGTTTTCAGTTAAGATGCATTCGCAGAAAATATCAAGGATCGGAGCGACAAACACTGTTTTTTAAACTCTCGGAGCTAATGGTGGCTTTGCGTAATAAGGGTTTGGTTTGCTAATTGCTAAAACCACATGAGTTACCATGTTGCATTAACCCTTTGCCCTCACAAAGTTTACTTACTTCCCTAACTAGAAACCCATTACTTACCAAAACACCCCTCACAGAATGCACTCGCTAATGGCTTGCAGACACTCCCGTGGTTTCCTGCATCGCTGACTCTTCTCGACAATTTGCGGTTGGGCATTGTGATATCACTCACTCCTCGTGGCCCTGTCCCACGGTACGAGTTCATTCCAAGCGTTCTCCCGAGTTTGCCCTGATTCGAACTCGGAGATTTACGGTAATAGCAACATAGAAACATAGAAAATAGGTGCAGGAGTAGGCCATTTGGCCCTACGAGTCTGCACCGCCATTTGATATGATCACGGCTGATCATCCAACTCAGTATCCCATACCTGCCTTCTCTCCATACCCCCTGATCCCTTTAGCCACAAGGGCCACATCTAACTCAGGTGGTAATGGCCGCTCGTCGGTACTCGGGGCTCGGGTGGACATTTTTCAACATGTTGAAAAAATCTTCACGAGTCTTCCCGAGCTTACCTGCCATTAGCGAGTCTTCCCGAGTACCTGCCGTTAGCGTTACGAGCCGCTAAGAGAAGTCCCCGAGCTCCGACGTACCCGCTACATTCATTCTCCGTGCTTACCACGAGTTTGATTTTTTTTTAAACTCGGGAGAGGTCTTGGAATGAACTCATACTGTGGAACAGGGCCATAAGACTCCTTCTGGAGACTAATGTGCACATCTGGCACTGGAGGCTGGGTCAGTTTGGTGACTCCATTTTTAAACCATCCTGGCCCTATAATGCACCGTATACCAAGATAGCGCCCAAAACCGGGCGGTTCTCCGAGTGCTGGTCCCAGAAGTGGATCCGCAATCACGTATTACAATCAATCGCTCCACTCTTTAAAACCTTTAGTCATACAGTGTGGAAACAGGCCCTTCAGCCCAACTAGTCCTCACCGACCAACATGTCCCAGCTACAGTCGTCCCACCTGCCCATCCCATCTCTAATCCAACAATAGCATTTCAAACTATGCTGCATGATCTTGCACTTAATGTTATTTGCTTTATCATGTATCTGGCCCGATTGTGATCAAGTATAGGCTTTCCGCTGACTGGTTAGCACGCAACAAAAGCTTTTCACTTTACGAGGGTAGATGTGACAATAAACCAAACTTAACCTAACTTAACTAAACTTAACTTAACTTAACTTAACTTAACTAAACTAAACTAAACTAAACTAAACTAAACTAATCTAAACTAAACTAAACTAAACTAAACTAATCTAAACTAAACTAAACTAAACTAAACTAAACTAATCTAAACTAAACTAAACTAAACTAAACTAAACTAAACTAAACTAAACTTTCTATGTTTCTGCAACAGTGCGGTACTGAGGGCAGGCTACACAGCTAGAATTACATCCTTTCCATCGACAACCTGCTTGATAGGCAATAGACTGAATTTTCGGAGAGCTGTTTTCAATTTTAAATGGTTTTGTTTGCCTGTGTTGCATCAGTTCAGCGATCTTTCCGTTGCACCGTGCAGTTATTTGGAGAGACAATAGGTGCAGGAGTAGGCCATTCGGCCCTTTGAGCCAGCACCACCATTCAATGTGATCATGCCTGATCATCCTCAATCAGTACCCCGTTCCTGCCTTCTCTCCATATCCCCTGACTCCGCTCTCTTTAAGAGCCCTATCTAGCTCTCTCTTGAACGCATCCAGAGAACCTGCCTCCACCGCCCATTGCGGCAGAGAATTCCACGGACACTCAACACTCTGTGAGAAAAAATGTTTCCTCGTCTCCGTTCTAAATGGCTTACACCTTATTCTTAAACTGTGGCCCCTGGTTCTGGACTCCCCCAACATCGGGGACATGTTTCCTGCCTCTAGCGTGTCCAAACCCTTACCAATCTTATATGTTTCAATCAGATCCCCTCTCATCCTTCTAAACTCCAGAGGGTACAAGCCCAGCCGCTCCAGTCTCTCAGCATGCATGCAAGGATTTTTTGAAAGATCGCGGAGTGATTCATGGTGACCCGTCCAACACATGTTCCTCGTTGAACATCCCCAGCACAAGCATGCTATTTGATCATTATCACGTTCCTGTTTGTAGGAACTTGCAGCATACATTTCTGACATGGCAGTATAACAATTTCAATGACTATATAACAAGTGATAATATAAAGGCAAGTCTCCCCTTACGAGGATGATAGACTGGGTCATAAGGTCATAAGGCCATACATTATAGGAGTAGAATTAGGCCATTTGGCCCATCAAGTCTACTCCACCATTCAATCATGGCTGATCAACCTCTCCCTCCTAACCCCATTCTCCTGCCTTCTCCCCATAATCTCTGACACCTGTACTAATCAAGAATCTATCAATCTCTGCCTTAAAAATATCCACTGACGTGCCCTCCATAGCCTCCTGTGGCAAAGAATTCCACAGATTCACCACCCTCTAACTAAAAAGGGTGCAGTGGTTAGAGCAGCTACCTGATAGCTCTATCACCTGCGTTCACTCTTGACTGTCCATGTGGAGTTAACATATCCATGCCGATATGGGTTCCACTAGGCTTTGTACCATTGGAGATCCAACGTAGGCTGGACTTACTGAGCAGAACGTCTATGCATTCAACGTATCCAAACGTCTCACAAATTTGGGGAACTCCATGGAAAACATGCAAGCCATGAAAGGCACAAAGATCATGATCATCTGGATAGTGTTGATGAATGGCAAATTCAGATTCAACTCTGATTGAGTCCTTCCTTAACATTACGATTCATTCATTTACAGAGTACAGTGTTCCATCCATATACGGTATATTCTCCATCCCTAACTACCCCTGCAGTTTGCTGGGCTGTATCTAAGAGCTGTGGGTTTGGAGTTACATATAGGAGAAAGACAGTAGAGAGCATGCTGACCGGTTGCATCGTGGCTTGGTTCGGCAACATGAGCGCCCAGGAGCGGAAAAGCCTACAAAAAGTAGTGAACACTTCCCAGTCCATCATCGCCTCTGACCTCCCTGCCATCGAGAGGATCTATCGCAGTCGCTGCCTCAAAAACGCTGGCAGCATCATCAAGGACCCACACCATCCTGGTCACACTCTCATCTCCCCGCTACCTTCAGGTAGAAGGTACAGGAGCCTGAAGACTGCAACGTCCAGGTTCAGGAATAGCTACTTCCCCACAGCCATCAGGCTATTAAACAACTGAAACAAAACTCTGAATATTAAAAGACCATTATCTGTTTATTTGCACTTTATCTGCTTATTTATTCATGTGTGTATATATTTATATAATGGTATATGGACACACTGATCTGTTCTGTATTCATGCCTACTATATTCTGTTGTGCTGAAGCAAAGCAAGAATTTCATTGTTCTATACAGGGACACATGACAATAAACTCTCTTGAATCTTGAATCTTGATAACCAATTTTGTTCCCCAAGGAACTCTGATGAAGTCAGATGGGCTTTGCGGGCCTGTGGTGGCTTCAAGCTCACGGTTACTTGGTCTTTAGTTTGCTGTCACTTGGTCATTGAACTGACATCTTTAAATCTTTAGTCCAAACCTATAGAGCAAAGACTCGTGGGTTTGCAGGTTAGTTGGCCTCCATGCATTGCCTCCAGTGTAGGGAGTGGATGGGAATGTGGGAAAACATAGAAATAGGTGTGACTGGGTGATAGAATGTAGAAACAAAGAACTGCAGATGCTGGTTTATGCCAATGATAGACACAAAGTGGTGGAGTAACTCAGTGAGTTAGGCATGAGATGCTGCCTGACCCGCTGAGTTATTCCATCACATTGTGTCTATCATGGTGAATGAGTGAGAGTTGGTCGGTGGGGACTCATTGGGTTAAAGGACCTGTTTTTATACTTTATCTCTAAACAACTTTTTTTCCCTCTCTTTCCCAGTTCTGATGATAGGGTCCCGAACCTAAAACTTTCATTATTTCCCCTTCCACAGATGCTGCCTGACCAGCAGCGTTTAGTTTAGAGATTCACCTTGGAAACAGGCTCTTCGGTCCACCGAATCCGCACTGATCAGCGATCCCTGCACACTAAAACTATCCTACACACTAGGGACAATTTACCATTTTTACCAAAAGCCAATTAACCAACAAACCTGGACGTCTTTGGGGTGTTTCAAGCATTTTCTGGTCTTGTTTCAGATTACCAACCTGTGTAGATTTGGTTTAAGGTTTCATTTACTGTGGAATAACTGTTCACCAACAAAGCCCATTAAACCAACACATCCATAATGAGTCACACACACACACACACAGCTTTCCTCTTGCATTTAGCTCTTACATCCACAGTTGTGCACAGCAAGAGAACCATTTCTGTTGGGGGCCTTCCAGCTAAAGGAATCCAGAGAGCAACAGCAAGCAAGTTGATTACATTACCTCGATCAGGGGGCCAAGAGCCCTGAATCATCTGCTTTGGGGCAACTTACAATGTAATGAGCAGATTAGCACCAACAACATAGGAGACTGTTCCAATAAGCAATGACTAGCTAGCAAGCTGCTCCCTTCAATATGTTTCAATGGCTTGGGGCAAAACAAACTTGGAAGACCTATGTGATGAAACACAAGTTCAATGAGCAATCCACCAAGACGTGTCACTTTTGTATAAACATAACAATATATTTTTTTAATCCCGTGGCTAAAGGCATCCAATTTTTCTGGTTAAACTTATATAGATACCAAATAGTTGACTGGGCATTCAGTCTCATTTTCAAAGGGATTGCGTGATGTTCATCTCATAACCTGTTGCTTGGCTGTGATCAATGGTCTCAAACTACAATGTTCTGCTATGTAGAACCTTCACAAAGTCGAACCACCAAATGATTCAAGTGTCGCCAAAGCTACCGGCCAGAGACAAAGAAAAAACCCAGATACATTCACCTTTATCCGTCTTCACAGATGCTGACAGGCCTGGTGAGTATTCACAGAGTATGTTGACTTTATCAGAGATATAAGAGACTGAAGATACTGGAATCTGGAGCAAAAGAACAAATTGCAGGAGGAACTCAGTGGGTCAACCAGCATCTGTGAGTGGAAAAGAATTGTCTGTTTTGAAGAGTCCTACAGTGTGGAAACAGGCCCTTCGGCCCAGCTTGCCCACACCGGCCAACATGTCCCAGCTACACTAGTCCCACCTGCCTGCGTTTGGCCCATATCCCTCCATACCTGTCCTATCCATGTACCTGCCCACCTGTTTCTTAAATGTCGCAATAGTCCCAGCCTCAACCACCTCCTCTGGCAGCTTGTTCCATACACCCACCACACATTTGTGTGAAAATGTTACCCCTCAGATTCCTATTAAATCTTTTCCCCTTCACCTTAAACCTACGTCCTCTGGTCCTCGATTACCCGACTCTGGGCAAGAAACTCTGTGCATCTACTTGATCTGTTCCTCTTATGATTTTATACACCTCTATACCATCAATGATTCCTGTTCTCCAGAGATGCTGCCTGACCCGCTGAATTACTCCAGCCATTTGTGTCTGTCTTCTGTCTATGTTTTGAGTCGAGACCTCCACCAGGAATAATCTCAATTTGACAATGAGTTCCACTTACACAGATGCTGCTCGACCCACTGAGTTCCTCCGGCAATTTGTTTTGTGCCTCCGTTTTTATCTCAGATTTCCAGCCCGTGCAGTTTTCAGTATTTTAGTCAACTATGATATCTTTCTGCCCTAATCTGTGTGTAAACTTGTAACCCAAGTTACATCGCCATGCCTTAACCTGGATTGCAACCTTGTCGTGGTCGGGGAGCGTGTGTGCCTCAGTCACCCCTAGAGCTATGCCAGCAGGAGATTCGTCTCCTGTTAGGGTCTCCCATGCTGGACAGGTCGAAGGGTAGAGGCGAGACGAAGAGCGATCCACTTGTCCTCCAGGTTGGAGGTTGAGCACAGGGCTAACATCCCTGTCTCGTGAAACAAACATGTTACGGAAACAGCATCTGAAGGAAACAACACTATTGAGTGGAGGATGTTCGTTGCTGCCCTACATGCCAGGAGGCATAATAGGCAGTAAGTAAGTAAGTAGGTAAGCCTTGGATTAGTTGCTACAGACACCAGTTATACAGGACCATTGCTGCAATCTGTGCCAATCTTACCATCAACTGCTCACAGCCAACTCGCCCTCCCCACTTCCTTCTGAGAGAGATGACGAGACTCCACTGACCACGTTGAACACAGGGCGGCAAAACTGGGGAGGGGGAAGCAGCTTAAAGCATCCCGCCCCGCCCCAACCCCCACCTTTCCAAGGCAAGGCTCCAAACACTTCACCTCGGCAGGACTGTGAGACACTGTTTCCTACCTGTCAATGATGACTGGGTCCGATGGAGTTTCGTTCCTGTTGCCACAGCTCTTCTTTTCACAGCAGCGGCTGCAAGGAAGCAGAGAGATCAGTCAGCAGCACAATTAACACTAGTGGCAGAGTCTAGCACCAGAGGCCACAGCCCCAGAATTAAAGGACGTACCTTTTCTTGATTAGTACAGGTGTCAGAAGTTATGGGGACAAGGCAGGAGAAAGAAGTTAGGAGGGAGAGATAGATCATGAATGATTGAACAGAAACACAGAAACATAGATGCAGGAGTAGGCCATTCGGCCCTTCGAGGCAGAACCACCATCCCAATATGATCATGGCTGATCATCCAAAATCAGTTCCCTGTTCCTGCTTTTCCCCCATATCCCTTAGCCCTAAGAGCTATATCGGATGGTGGACTAGACTAGATGGGCCAAATGGCCTAATTCTACTCCTATCGCTTACGACCTACGACCTTTAGAAACGAGATGAGGAGCAAATTCTTTAGTCAGAGGGTGGTGAATCTGTGGAATTCATTGCCACAGAAGGCTGTGGAGGCCAAGTCAATGGATATGTCTAAGACAAAGATAGACGGATTCTTGATTATACAAGTTTGTAGGTTAATTGTTTATGGTAAAAATTGTAAAATTGTCCCTAACATGCAGGATAGTATTAGTGCATGGGGATCACTAGTTGGTGCGATGGGCCTGTTTACGCACTGTTTCTCCAAACTAAAAATGCACGGAATTTTCTTGAATGCATCAATTTTTTTTACCCAAAGTAGGGGAATGAAGAATAAAGATACATGGGTTTAAGGTGAGCAGGGGAAGATTTAATAGGCATCTGAGGGACAACCTTTCCACCCAGAGCGCGGTGCATTTAAGGAAGGAGCTGCTGGAGGAGGTAGTTGATGCAGGTACAGTAACAACAATTGAAAGACATCGAGACAGATACATGAATAGGAAAAGTTTAGAGAGATATGAATCAAATGCGAGCACAGAAGACTAGCTTGGATGAGGCATCTTAGTTGGAATGGAGGAGTTGGGCCGAAGGGCCTGTTTTTGTGCTGGATGACTCTAAAATATTTCCCCAGTATGTAAACCCAGTGAGAGTCCCACGAACAAACCTGTAGACATCCTGACGACTCCCAGCTCAGAAACACAGCAAAGTGATGACTGTGCCTTTATTATCCTCAAGCCAAATCATCTTATTATTGGAATAACACCAGGAAAGCTCACTCTGCACATGGTTCATTTCCGCAACAATGAACGCGATGTTTATTTAATATTGCATGGATACAGCCATTGAAACAGCAACAAAGGAATATGGGGGAACTGGGGATAACTGGCTGATCGTTTCACTAAACAGCATCGCTCGTTCTGCCTGAGCCTACCTGATCTCCCGGTTGCTAAACACTTTAATTCTCCTTCCCATTCCCACCCAGACCTTTCTGTCCTAGGTCTCCTCCATTGTCAGAGTTAGGCTAAACGCAAATTGGAGGAACAGCTTGGACAGCTTATGGCCCAGTGGTATGAATATTGATTTCTCTAACTTCAAGTAATCCCTCTCTCCCTCTATCCCTCCCCCACCCAACTTGCACCAGCTTCTCGTTTTCACCCAACAAACAGCTAACAATGGCCTTATCATCGTTTACTTTTTTGCATATCTTTCATTCATTGTTCTTTATCTCTCTACATCATCGTCTATATCTCCCATATCCCTAACCAGTCTGAAGAAGGGTCTCGACCCGAAATGTTACCCATTCCTTCTCTCCAGATATACTGCCTGTCCCGCTGAGTTAATCCAGCTTTTTTTGTCTATCTTCGGTTTAAACCAGCATCTGCAGTTCCTTCCTACACTATCTACCAACCTGGTTGAACACTGAACAGACGCCGGTCGCAGCTGAGATCCATTTACATTCCTGGTCCACGTGATCTTTGCGGTGCTCGCTTCTCATGTCACGGTGACAATTTGACCCAAATAATTTTCTAGAACTTTAATCTTCTGTACATATTTTTTGTCTCAATTTGGATTCAATCACACAATCGGTAACATCAATGTTCTGACTGACAGCCATTAATAACGGGTCTTTTCTGACTTTTCGCCAAATTGCATTGACTTTTTGGTGGATTTTGTATTAGTCAAGGTGGTGGCGTGAAGCTCCTCTCTAGAACACAGTGAGGCCAGGCTGTCAATTGAATTATTTAGGTGGAGATTGCCAAATTCTTGATTAGTGCTGGTGTCAGAGGTTACGGGGAGAAGGCAGGAGAATGGGATTGCGAGGGAAATATAGATCAGGCATGATTGAATGCTGGAGTAGACTTGATGGGCTGAATGGCCTAATTCTCTTCCTAGAAATTAACTTACGAACTCATGACCCATAATGGTGTAGTAATGCTTCTAAAAATAGAAATAGAAACTAATAGAAACTTACAAAATTCTTACAAAATTCTTAAGGGCTTGGGCAGGCTACATGCAGGAAGATTGTTCCCGATGTTGGGGAAGTCCAGAACAAGGGGTCACAGTTTAAGGATAAGGGGGAAGTCTTTTAGGACCGAGATGTGAAAATCATTTTTTACACAGAGAGTGGTGAATCTGTGGAATTCTCTGCCACAGAAGGTAGTTGAGGCCACTGTTCATTGGCTATATTTAAGGGAGAGTTAGATGTGGCCCTTGTGGCTAAAGGGATCAGAAGGTATGGCGAGAAGGCAGGGATGGGATACTGAGTTGGATGATCAGCCATGATCATATTGAATGGCAATGCAGGCTCGAAGGGCCGAATGGCCTACTCCTGCACCTATTTTCTATGTTTCTATGTTTCTATATTAAGCTGTACCACTGCCTCTAAAAAGTTTAAAAATTAGATTTTCACATTTTTAGATGTTTTAATATTATGATAAAATTACTAAAGTTTAAAAAGTGGAATGTATTTATTAATTGAGCAGTCAGGCCCTTAAGCAGCTTACAGGATGACAATCTACCATAGACACCAACAGCAAGGAATAATATCATACGGTCATAATATTAAATGCAGAGTAGATCTTCCTCTACATTATCCCGTCAAACACTCCCATGGTAGACAAACCATTGAGGAGACACAGAATAACACCAACCTCCCAGAATAGCCCCAACTGAATCCATTATCCTGTCAAAAATAAATGGCAAAGCTTCAAGAAGACTATCTATATCTCTTGTTTCCCTTATTCCTAACCGGTCTGAAGAAGGGTCTCGAACCGAAACGTCACCCATTCCTTCCTCTCCAGTGATGCTGCCTGTCCAGCTTTTTGTGTCTATCTTCAAGAAGGCAGCAAGGGATAGGGAGAGGCAGACTGCCTAAAAATGCTTAAAGTCCTCATCATGTTTAAGGAGGGTTGAAACTGAACATGTGTAACTGGCATTGCAGTCTACTCTGTTGAAGAAGGAACTGCAGATGCTGGAAATTAAGCAACCTCAACCTCTCAACTGAATCCATTACCCTGTCAAAAATAAATTGCAAAGCTTCAAGAAGACCATCTATATCTCTCATTTCCCTTATCCCTAGCCATTCTGAAGAAGGGTCTCGACCCGAAATGTCACCTATTCCCTCGCTCCATAGATGCTGCCTCACCCGCTGAGTTGTCCAGCATTTTTGTCTACCTTGCAGTCTACGCTAGTCAGATTCTGTTCTCTGTTTCAAAGGGCAAATGGCTATTGTAGAACATGGTAACGGGGGTAACATACATATGCTGATCTGTAATGGGGTGGAATTGGGCTGTGTTTACTCTGCTGTGTCTTTCGGGGCCATATGATTTAGAATTGTAATAAGATCATTCGGAAGAAGGAAAAATTCTAAAGTGCCTGCTGCAGTAAACAACACAAAAAAGGAAAATCTTTACATAAGGTGTAGTAGATTCATCTTTGTCTGCGGAGCAATCTCCTAGTATGATCCCAGTGATCACCATATTTGGTGCTGTTAAATAAAGTCGCGATTGTCTTTCCCTGATCTTTGTGTTGTGTTTTAAAGTTCTCTTTCACAACCCCCAGAGGTTCGAGAGCTGGGCTGAAGCAACCAAATTCATTTCACACAGTATTCTTGGAAGAATCAAACAGCGGTGACTCGGTTACGAAAAAACGAAAATTAGAATGGACATCTTTAGTGGTTCAAATTCAGACCAGGATATTTGGCAATGTTAAAGCTATCTTTACATTTGCCCTGGCACTGATTTTAGCTAATTCCAAAACTATTTTCTCTTCTGGGAGTAATTTGAATGTCAAGAAGCATATACTAGTATCCTGACGATGTCAGATGCTGACATCACAGTGCTCTCACTCGCAAATGAAAGCAGAGGTCTTTGTCTTTGTGCCACTCACTTTTTTTGGGGGGCCGATGGACATCTTGTGCCCTGCCCAGTGATGTGTCTCGGGAACACCTATCGAGAGAAGGTGCAAGGATTGGATCGCCTGCCTGTGAAATCACCCCACACTGAATTCCTGACTGCACAAATCCAGCTGGAGCCAATTGTCGAATGGAGGCCAGGCCTTTTTCCCGCAGGACGACAAAAATGTTGGACACAAGAATCTGCTACGTAATCGTTCCACTGTAGTGGGGCCCTGTTTGCTTGCAGAGCTGGATGCATTCTATCGCTGAGTTTCTGTTAGGAATGGTCAGGATAATTGGATAAATCCGAGCGCAGAACACAGGTATGGAGATGGAAGATTGGCCATTGGTGTGTGACAAAGTGTTGTAGATCATGGAGCTGCTCCCCCAGAGACCTGCCGTCCATCCCGCCCTCCCCCGCTATCTGTCTGTCTGTCTGGAGTCTGCACGTGCTCCATGTGTGACCTTGTGGGTTTCCTCTGGGTGCCCCAGTTTCCTCCCACATCCCAAAGATGCAAGGGTGGGTGAACTAAGCATTGGAAATTGTCAAAGACAGACATAAAAAGCTGCGGTAACTCAGCGGGTCAGGCAGCAACTCTGGAGAAATAGAATAGGGGACGTTTTGGGTTGAGACCAGTTTACAATACAATACAAAACAAGCGTTTTTATTCGTCACTTACACATAAAGTGCAAGTGAAATGAATTTGCCAGCAGCTGTACAATGAAAAAGAACACACAAAAACACAATAAAAACAGCATCTGCAGTTCCTTCCATTACATTGGAAATTGCCAGACTGTTGAAGACTGCTGAAACGTCACCTATCCATGTTCTCCAGAGATGCTGCTTGCCTTGCTGAGTTACTCCAGCACTTTGTGTCTTTTTTTTTGTCTACCTGCATCTGCAGTTTTTTAGTTTAATTTAGAGATACAGTGCGGAAACAGGCCCTTCGGCCCACTGGGTCCGTGCCGACCAGCAATACCCACACACTAACGCTATCCTATTCACACTAGGGACAATTTACAATTAGACCAAGCCAATTAACCTAGAAACCCGTACGTCTTTGGAGTGTATGAAGAAACCGGAGATCGCAGAGAAAATCCACGCAGGTCATGGAGAGAACGTACAAACTCCGTACAGACAGCACCCGTAGTCAGGATTCAACGCGGGCCTCTGGCGCTGTAAGGCAGCAACTCTGACGCCCAAATCTGAGGAAGGACATTATTGCCATAGAGGGAGTGCAGAGACGGTTCACCAGATTGATTCCTGGGATGTCACGACTGTCTTATGAAGAAAGACTGGATAGACTTGGTTTATACTCTCTAGAATTTAGGAGATTGAGAGGGGATCTTATAGAAACTTACAAAATTCTTAAGGGGTTGGACAGGCTAGATGCAGGAAGATTGTTCCCGATGTTAGGGATGTCCAGGACAAGGGGTCACAGCTTAAGGATAAGGGGGAAATCCTTTAAAACCGAGATGAGAAGAACTTTTTTCACACAGAGAGTGGTGAATCTCTGGAACTCTCTGCCACAGAGGGTAGTTGAGGCCAGTTCATTGGCTATATTTAAGAGGGAGTTAGATGTGGCCCTTGTGGCTAAGGGAATCAGGGGGTATGGAGAGAAGGCAGGTACAGGATACTGAGTTGGATGATCAGCCATGATCATATTGAATGGCGGTGCAGGCTCGAAGGGCCGAATGGCCTACTCCTGCACCTAATTTCTATGTTTCTATGTTTCTATGTTTGTAATTGCAGCATCGGCAGATTTTTGCTTTAGCTCCACAGGTAAGACATTACAGTGCAGACACTCTGCAACACACAGCTAGGATCCATTGGACTCCAGCCAGGTGCCAACCATTTCAAAAATCCAAATTGTGGGATTTCCAATCAGAGGCCACATTTCTGCAGCCGCGTACTGGACCAGCAACCTATCTGAAAAGTAAAAAAACACCACAGCCAATTACGGGCTGTTTGAATTGGGAGCTGTTAGAATTACAACCCAGTATGAATATTGATTTCTCTAACTTCAAGTAACCCTTGCTTTCCCTCTCTCTGTTCCTCCCCCACCCTAGTTCCCCGACTAGTTTCACTGTCCACCTGATTAATTTGTACTGATTCTATGCCTTGTGGCCACCTTGCCCTCAGCTAGCAATGAAAGATTCAACATCAGTCTGAAGAATGGTCTCGACCCGAAACGTCACCTATTCATTTGCTCCATAGACGCTGCCTCACCCGCTGTGTTTCTCCAGCATTTTTATCTACCTACATTTCCTTGACCATTGTCTGCTTTGATCTGTCGTTTTCACACCTTACCCTTCCATATCTCTGTGTCTCCCTTTCCTCTGACTCTCAGTCTGAAGAAGGGTCTCGACCCGAATAGTCATCCATTCCTTCTCTCCAGATGCTGCCTGACCCCCTGAGTTACTCCAGAATTTTCTTTGAATTGGAATTACTTAAATTGTGCCACCAAATTATGAATGCCAACCTGGCGAAAAAACAATATCTGTTTTGGCGATTTAGGACGGATTAAAAATTGTCCTGATCGCTAGCTAAACCCTCGTGATTTTCATTGGGATCATTCAATGACCTTGATTCTTAGATAGACAAAAGTGCTGGAGAAACTCAGCGGGTGCAGCAGCATCTATGGAGCGAAGGAAATAGGCAACGTTTCGGGCCGAAACCCTTCTTCAGACTGACGTCGATTCTTAACTGCCTCCCCAGTTCAGGAACAATAAATGCTGGCAATTATCAGGTTAGATCGGGGGGAGTTCTCCCCACCACGGGTACCATGTAATCCCATGCTACCTGCTCCATGGTCGGAGAGTCGCCGACTAAACCGTCTCCCCCACCTGGTTTGCTATCGACCCCCAGCAGGACCAAAAACAAGAGCTGTGAAAGTGCGGATGTGCTCATAGCGAGCCAACGGCCATCCACACTTCAGTAGATGTCCCAATCACTGTTGCACAGAGCAGGGGTGAAGAAAAACATGAAATGTAATTCTTCCCTCTCCTTGCTTCTCAAAAGAGAAGTTGTTAATTAAATTATTATGTCCTGTTAATTAATTAATAAACGCCCAAGAAAGCAGGCACAGCCTCAGTTTTTAAACACTGCCCAGTTTGTTATTTCATCTTATCGGCGGCAAATTCTTCCACAGAGTTGTGACTGAGCCAAGAGTTTATCTCTGAAGTGGGACTTGAACCGTTGACCTTCCTATTCAGAAGCAGGAAGACAGCACAGTGAAGTGGATCTAACAGAATCCCACTTCTGACACCATGTAGCCAAACTCCAAACACGCTATGTGATCCAAAATCATCTTTAATCAGCACTTAAACTTTAACAGCATAAAGGATGGTTAGATGTCAGAACATGCCAACTGCTGCTCGAACTGAGTAGTGCCAGAAGCAAGTGTTAATATAAACGTTATAGTGGGGTGTGGTTAATGATGCTAACTATGTGTGATTGGTTAACATGCATATTCAATCTACAAGGGACATGATGGATGGGGAGTTGGTGTGGAATGGAACAATGGAAACCCTTCCTTTGATAGTGTTTATAAAGGCTTGTAGGTCACCTGGAGGTTCTTTACTGTCCTACTGAACTCTGGGATAGCCCAACCTCCATTACCAGAGGGGACTGGGGTCATGAGTTTGCAATCTGTGTGAGATTCCCACAGAATGGGGGAATGTTGTTGAATCCTTGCCTGACATGAGCCTCAGCATTGGCGGGGTCAATCTCCTCACTCTGTGAGCCAGAGAGGCCTCCGACTGCCAATGCCTCAGCAACTCGCAATCTCCCTTTAATTTCCCCCCGGACTGGTCGCATACTTGAATACAAGGCATGAGCATTCCTGCTTTCACAAAGTATTTCTGAGAGGAATAGTGTTGGCTTCACAATAAAGAATGTTCCTGGAACGAACAAAACTGGAGTTGAGTATTTCACCAACAGCAAAGGGTCAACGTGAACCTTTCCTTGGATGTTTCGCTGTGAGATTTTTTATTTTATTTGTTCGTTCATTGTACGTGGACGTTGTTGGCAATGCTGCAGTTCCTGCCAATCTCCAATTAGCCCTGAACTATGGCTAAAGATTCAAGTCAACACAGCAATGTGTCTGGAACGTCATGTACACCAGACTGGGTAGGATGGCAGGTTTCATTTTCTAAAACAGATTAATTTTTACAATCCAATTGTTTTGAGCCTGTAGTTACCGACGGGCTGTGAGGTTTCTTTTGCTGCATTTTTAAATAATTGTTTGAATTTAAAGTCCCCTGTGATGTGGCTCAGAACTCGACTGTCCCTCCTGTTTCTCTGCTTATGTATCCATTGGAGGAGAGAAAATGTCATAGCTGGGGAGATAGGGGAGGGAGGGGGATGGAAGAGAATGGAGGGGGGAGGTAGAGGGGGAGGTAGAGGGGGGGAGGGAGAGGGGGGGGGAAGGAGGGAGGGAGAAAGAGAGGTGGGGGGGGAGGGGGGAGGGGGGGGGAGGGGGAGGGGGGAGGAGGGGAGGGGGGGGAGGGAGAGGGGGAGGGAAAGGGGGAGCGAGAGAGAGAATGAGTGAGATGCGAGTCAGGCAGCATCTTTGGGGAAAAGGAATAGGTGACGCTTCGGGTCGAGACCTTTCATCAGACTGGGAGTCAGGGGAGAGGGAAACTAGAGGTACAGAACAAATCAGAACCAGCATCGATGACCATGGAAGCGTGGAGCCCACAATGGTCCACTGTTGGCTGTGGAAGTGGAGATAACGAGTAGATACAAACAGGATGATAGTGAAACTAGTTGAATGACTAGGGTGGTGGTGGGATGGCGAGAGAGGAAATGCAAGGGTTATTTGAAATTAGAGGAATCAATATTCATACTGCTGGGTTGTAAGCTGCCAAAGTGAAATATGAGGTGCTGTTCCTCCAATGTGTGTTTCCCAAGCAAAATATGGCTTCATGTTCTGTTTAGGAACATGGGGAGCATCAAGATGGGTCTCACGTTATTTCTCTATTTGTGTCTCTCTTTCTACTCTCCCTGTCTACCTCTTGTTCTCTTTACCAGTCAGGGTGCTGGTTCGAAGGGCCGAATGGCCTACTTCTGCACCTATTGTCTATTGTCCCTATTCCAGTGATGTACATGGCCATTGTAGAAAATAAATAAGCAGATGGTCAATACAATGTGATTTGCAAAATGATAGCCAAGTTCTGTAGAGGACTGATCGGACCTGTGTGCTTTGATAGGGTAAACAGTCTTATTTAGTTTAGTTTAGTTTAGAGATACAGTGCAGAAACAGGCTCTTCAGCCAACTGAGTCCATGTCAACCTGCAATCACCACACACGAACATTATCCCACACAATTTAGGGAAAATGTACAATTATACCGAGGCCAATTAACCTACAAACCTTTACATCCTTGGAGTGTAACCGGAGCACCCGGAGAAAACACAGGTGGTCACAGGGAGAGCGTACAAACTCCGTACAGACAGCACCCGTAGTCGGGTGCAGGGTTTGTGAGTGGTAGCCTAATTGGGGAGGACAAAGCAGCATCGACCTTGGTCACGCTCAGATGTAGACAGGCTTGTAAACAGAAAAAGGGAATTTTGCAATCAATTTAAATAGAAAAAGAATGTATCAAAAATAATGGAAATACATTTTTTTTTTAAATATATACGTATTCCTTTGAGAATAGAACAATGTTATCTTCTTTTGTCCAGTTTCAAATGTTGTAATTCGCAGAATTTTGGAAACTTTGCAGAATTCTTTTTGCAGATGTTAACGACACAAGTTTGAAGGTTGCGCGGTTTAAAGGTTACCAGAAATACGTGAACTTCATTGGGGAAACTAGACGAAAACAAGATCTTGAAGGGTTTCGGAGTTGCAACGGGCCAGCATGGCCTTGGTTTTAAATGTTGAGAGACCATTGTTTATCTCTGGAAGCCCCTGTCCTTTCCCTCATTAAAGCTCCTCTCATCAACCGACCTTTGGTCATCTGCTCTCAAATGCTTCTGTTACTTGTGGCATATAAGATTGTTAAGGGCTTGGACATGCTAGAGGCAGGAAACATGGTCCCAATGTTGGGGGAGTCCAGAACCACAGGCCACAGTTTAAGAATAAGGAGTAAGCCATTTAGAACGGAAACGAGGAAACACTTTTTCTCACAGAGAGTGGTGAGTCTGTGGAATTCTCTGGCTCAGAGGGCGTTGGAGGCAGGTTCTCTGGATGCTTTCAAGAGAGAGCTGGACAGCGGAGTCAGGGGATATGGGGAGAAGGCAGGAATGGGGCACTGATTGGGGATGATCAGCCACGATCACATTGAATGGCGGTGCTGGCTCGAAGGGGTCACAACTTAAGGATAAAGGGGAAATCCTTTAAAACCGAGATGAGAAGAACTTTTTTCACACAGAGAGTGGTGAATCTCTGGAATTTTCTGCCACAGAGGGTAGTTGAGCCAAGTTCATTGGCTATATTTAAGAGGGAGTTAGATGTGGCCCTTGTGGCTAAGGGGATCAGGGGGTATGGAGAGAAGGCAGGTACGGGATACTGAGTTGGATGATCAGCCATGATCATATTGAATGGCGGTGCAGGCTCGAAGGGCCGAATGGCCTACTCCTGCACCTAATTTCTATGTTTCTATGTTTCTATGAAGGGCCGAATGGCCTACTCCTGCACCTATTGTCTATTGTCTATTGTGTATCAAATTTAATTGAATGCTGCTCCACCGAAGCATCGTAGCACACATTTCCACACGCGGGCACTATACAGACAAACTACAGCCTCATAGAACCATAGAGCTAAACAGCATGGGAACAGGCCCTTCGGCCCACCTTGTCCATGCTGCCAAGTTTAGTTTAGTTTTGTTTAGAGCGGTGTTTCTTAACCTTTTCGGCACCAGTACAGACATACGCAAACAAAATACTGTATGTGGTATGTGCCTTTGTTAGGTTGCTAAACATGGGCTCAACAAATTGATATGTTATTTGTGTCCCCTTCATGATCCCCTGGCAAAGCCCCAAACGACCCCCAGGTTAAGAACCACTGGTTTAGAGTCACATGTATCAAGCTACAGTGAAAAGCTTCCATTGCGTGCTAACCAGTCACAATCGAGCCATTCACATTGGACAGATACATGAGAAAGGGAATAACGTTTAGTGCAAGATAAAGTCCGATTGAAGATAGTCCAATAGTTTCCAATGATGTAGCCTGTAACCAATTTGGCACATAGCTCTCTAAACCCTTCCTGTTCATATATCTGTCCAAAAATCTTTTACATTGCAACTGACTCCTTCCCCAAAATATCAACATTTGCCTACTCCCCTGCACTGGGGCTATCTTCATGCCTCCCTTAGTCTTTGCACTGTGTCTGCAGTTCTTGGCTCTGGTTGTACAGATAGTGGGCCTTTGTGTTACTCCCTTTATCCTGCTCCAAGGCCCCGCAGGGACTTTTCCAAAGTCCATGGGTCTCGTTATCTCCATGAATGAGTACACTGAATCATCATCACTGAAGCGCCCACGCCCGCACCAACTCAGAGGTGACATCAGCAATTTGGAAAGTGAGAGATGATCTCGGCAGGTTTTGGGAAATGGGTTCATACGTTCATTAGCGAAGGGAGCAGAATTAGCAGGCCACTCGGCCCATCAAGTCTACTCCGCCGTTCAATCATGGCTGATCTATCTTTCCCTCCTCAACCTCATTCTCCTGCCTTCTCCCCATAGCTCCTGACATCCGTACTAATCAAGAATCTATCGATCTCCGCCTTAAAAATTTCCATTGACTTGGCCGCCACAGCCGTCTGTGGCAATGAATTCCGCAGATTCACCACCCCCTGACTAAAGAAATTCCTCCTCATCTCTCTAAAATTATGTCCTTTTATTCTGAGGATATGGCCTCTGGTCCTGGACTCTCCCACTAGTCAATTAAGTATGCGTATTGTCCCCAAAAATTTCACTGTGTTCTGGAGGGTGTGATCTATCAATCTTTCATTGCGATCTTTCAATCTCTGATGTAAGAATATCCAAGTGTTAAAAAATGATACATCAGGGAGAGATTCCCAGCAGCAAAGGTTTTGGGTAAAGGGTTTGTCCACTTTCATGACCTAATTCACGAGTTTGCCCCTGACTCATACTGGCAGCATGGTCGTCACGAGGTCGTAGGTAAGTCGTAGCAGGCCGTGATGCTAGTCGTAGGTACTTGTGGCATCAAGTAGGTCGGGGCGTTTTTTCAACATGATGAAAAATGTCCACGAGTAAAAAAGATCGTGAATTAGGTCATGAAGGTGGGACAGTGATACCTATGGTCTTGCTATCTCTAACTCCGACGTCTTATCTTCCTTCACCCTAGTGTGAGTAATCCTTGAGTAATTGCACAACTCCCAAAGTACCTTGCATCAAATGAAATACTTCGGAAGTGTGGTCATTGTTAATAGGCAGGAAATGCCAATTTGCACACAGCAAGTTCCCAGAAGCAACAATGAGCTAACGAAAGGAACATCTGCTCCGGGAGCACTCGTTGTGGGATAAATGTAGGCCAGGACACAGGGGAGAGGTCCCGTGCTCCTATCTGCACCGGTGTCCTGGGAGCTTTGACATCAACCTGAGAGAACAGATGGTACCTTGGCTAATGCTCATCCAGCAAGGCACCACTCCCTTGGCACAGTGCTGGAGCCAGCCTGGATGCTCAATCCTCCAGAATGGGCCTCGAACCACTACTGCCTGATACAGGTGAGAGAGATGAGAGAGGGGGCCTCAGCTGGCTGGGCAGTTTGTGCCCTAGGGCCCATGTTGGCACACTGAGATACAGTGGGCAGCAATAAAGCTTTTAAATCATATTTCAGGATCTGCAAAGCCCAGCATTTATCATCCCTTCCCAGTCCTCCTTGAGAAGATGGTGGTGAGTTGACTGTTTGGGTGGCACGGTGACACTGTGGGAGAGTTACTGCTTCGCAGCGCCAGAGACCCGGGTTCGATCCTGACTATGGGTGCTTGTCTGTACGGAGTTTGTACGTTCTCCCCGTGACCTGCGTGGGTTTTCCCCGAGTGCTCCGGTTTCCTCCCACACTCCAAAGACGTACAGGTTTGTGGGTTAATTGGCTTGGTACAAATTGTAAATAGTCCCTAGTGTGTGTGGGGGGGATAGGGTTAATGTGCAGGGGTCGCTGGTCTGTGCGGACTCGGTGGGCCAAAGGGGCTGTATCTCTGAACAAAACTAAAAACTAAAATATTAGGCTGCCCTCATCCACACAGGTTTAACATCACTATGTTTTCAAGAAGGAACTGCAGATGCTGGAAGATCGAAGGTACACAAAATTGCTGGAGAAACTCAGCGGGTGCAGCAGCATCTATGGAGCCACAAAATTGCTGGAGAAATTCAGCGGGTCCCCCATTCCCAATCCGACATAACCAACCTGACCTCCCGGTGGCTCAGCACTTCAACTCCCCCTCCCATTCCCAATCCGACCTCTCTGTCCTGAGTCTCCTCCATTGCCAGAGTGAGCAACAGTGGAAATTGGAGGAACAGCACCTCATATTCCGACTGGGGACCTTGCGTCCGGATGGCATTAACACTGAATTCTCCCAATTTTGCTAGCCCTTCCTTAACCCTCTAGCTGTCTCCTCCCACCCTCCTATCCGCCCGCCCTCGGGCACCTCCTCCTCGCCTTTTCCTTCCTTCCCCCCCCCTCCCCCCCCCCCCCCCCCCCCCCCCCCCCCCCCCCCCACCCCACCCCCCATCTGAGAGAAGGGTTTCGGCCCGAAACGTCGCCTATTTCCTTCGCTCCATAGATGCTGCTGCACCCGCTGAGTTTCTCCAGCAATTTTGTGTACCTTTTAACATCACTATGCTGACTTGTACTTTGCAGGTGGTTGAAAGATGGTGGATTGTTCCTGGAAACAGGGTGGAAATGTCAAAGACTAGAGGGACACATGGATAGGAAAGGCCAAAGACAGGCAGGTGAGACTCGTGTAGATGGGGCAGCATGGACATGTTGTTGGGCCAAAGGGCCTGATTCCATGCAGTGGGACTCTATGACTCCATGAAAGGCTTTGGAGTGTGGATTCACTTGCTGTAGGGTGCCTGCTCTCATGCAGCCAATGATATTTATCTGGCTGGTCCAAAATGTTGTTGTTGGGGAAGCTTGATGCCAGTGGAAGATAAATCACAAGAAGCCTTATTTAAGAATAAGGGCCGAGGCGAGGAAACACTTTTTCACACGGAGAATTGTGAGTCTGTGGAATTCTCTGCCTCAGAGGGCAGTGGAGGCTGGTTCTGTGGATACTTTCAAGAGAGAGCTAGATAGGGCTCTTAAAGATAGCAGTCAGGGGATATAGGGGGGATCTTATAGAAACGTATAAAATTCTTAAGGGGTTAGACAGGCTAGATGCAGGAAGATTATTCCCGATGTTGGGGAAGTCCAGAACTAGGGGTCACAGTTTAAGGGTAAGAGGGAAATCCTTTAGGACCGAGATGAGAAGATCATTTTTTACACAGAGAGTGGTGAATCTGTGTGATTCTCTGCCACGGAAGGTAGTTGAGGCCAGTTCATTGGCTATATTTAAGAGGGAGTTAAATGTGGCCCTTGTGGCTAAAGGGATCAGGGGGTATGGAGAGAAGGCAGGTATGGGATACTGAGTTGGATGATCAGCCATGATCATATTGAATGGCGGTGCAGGCTCGAAGGGCCGAATGGCCTCTACTCCTGCACCTATTGTCTATGTTTCTATGTTTCTATGATATGGGGAGAAGGCAGGAACAGGGTACTGATTGGGGATGATCAGCCATGATCACATTGAATGGCGGTGCAGGCTCGAAGGGCTGAATGGCCTACTCCTGCACCTATTGTCTATTGTCGCTCCAAATAACTGCACGGTGCAACGGAAAGATCGCTGAACGGATGCAACACAGGCAAACAAAACCATTTAAAATTGAAAACAGCTCTCCAAAAATTCAGGGGAGTGGAAGTTCAAACCAGATCCCAAACTGAGTGCTGTCAGACAGCGGCCTTGTCCCAGAGCACCTGGCATAGTCCTTCCCAGGAGAGCAGAAGCCTCTATTTGTTCTCCAGGTACACAACACCTGACTGAGCTGCCACATGCCAACAAGTTGCACAACGCTACCTCACATCATTAATTGCCACTGCACCTGCGAATGGATATTTTTCTGATCTTCACGTCAATACAATGAAGGTGGGGGGGAGGAGGGGGGAGGGGCTCTGAAGCCCCATTTTGTTTTCTCAATGCCAAGGGCCACACCTTTTACTTCCATTGTTTTTTTCTCCAGCATTGTATCCGTGAAGAGGCACACTGGTCCCGTGATTAGGTTACAGGGCTGGCAGCTGGAGCTGTAATCCGTAGACGCGAGTTTCAATCCGACAATTGCGGCTTGGCCAATTTAATGAGATAATTAAGTAAAGCTGGATTTAATTTTTAAAAGATAGCTCGATCTCACTAAGTTTAATCACACAACCCTCGGGTTATTGTAAAGGCCAGGAATAACGATTTGAGATAGAAAGTTGAGCATTCAGTAGATGGCTGTGGGCCAAGAACTGGGCAATGGGATTAATATGCAAAGGTGCCAACTGGTCAGCAAGGACACGCGGGGCCGAATGGACTGTTTCAGCGCTGTACAATTCTATGATAGATGTGACTTCAATGCCAAAGCAATGTTGTAGAATCGTAATTGCTTCACTACCTCAGGGGCAATTAGGAGTACACAGTAAGTGCTGGCATCGTCAACAACATCTACAGCCTGTGAAGGGATAAACAAAGCACGAAGATGCGCCATTTCATCCCGACCCTTCTCCCTGTGTCCGCTCTTCCTATGTGAATCAAGGCAGTTTTCTTTATCTCCAGCTCCAGCCACCACATGTGCTCACTAATGGCCCCGTCCCACGGTACGAGTTCATTCCAAGAGTTCTCCCCGAGTTTGCCCTGATTCGAACTCGGAGATTTACGGTAATGGCCGCTCGTCGGTACTCGGGGCTCTCGTGGACATTTTTCATCATGTTGAAAAATCTTCACGAGTCTTCCCGTGCTTACCTGCCGTTAGCGAGTCTTCCTGAGTACCTGCCGTTAGCGTTACGAGCCGCTAAGAGACGTCCTTGACCCGCTACATTCATTCTCCGTGCTTACCACGAGTTTGATTTTTTTTAAACTCGGGAGAGTTCATGGAATGAACTCGTACCGTGGGACAGACCCAATACAAACTAAAGTGCCAAAACAAATGGTGGACGTTATGACTGTATTGAGTGATAGAACAGGTCTGAAAGGCTGAACGACCTGCAGTTTAATTTAGTTTATAGTTTACCGATACAGCATGGAAACAGGCCCTTCGGCCCACCGAATTCATGCCAACCAACATTCCCCACACACTAACACTATCCTACACACACTAACACTATCCTACACTCACATCTCGTATGTGTATGTGACAAATAAACTTGACTTGACTTGACTTGACTTGACTTGACTTGACTAGGGACAATTTACAATTATTCCAAGCCAATTAACCTACAAACCTGTAGGTATTTGGAAAGTGGGAGGAAACTGGAGAAAACCTACTCAGATCACGGGGAGAACGTACAAACTCCGTAAAGACAGCGCCCGTAGTCAGGATCGAACCCGGGTCTCTGGCGCTGTAAGGCAACAACTCTACTGCTGCACCACCTTTGTGCCACCTTTTGTTGATCCTATCTTCCTACTCCTGTTTTAACGTCAATGTCCATGCCAACACTGCACCTCCAAGCAATTGACCCATCACCAATCACAGATAGACAAAAGTGCTGGAGAAACTCAGCGGGTGCAGCAGCATCTATGGAGCGAAGGAAATAGGCAACCTTTCGGGCCGAAACCCTTCATCAGACTGAAGGAAATAGGCAACGTTTCGGGCCGAAACCCAGAAGGGTTTCGGCCCGAAACGTTGCCTATTTCCTTCGCTCCATAGATGCTGCTGCACCCGCTGAGTTTCTCCAGCACTTTTTTCAACCTTCGATTTTCCAGCATCTGCAGTTCCTTCTTAAACACCATCAATCACACTTGGAACCTCCCAATTCTGACTTGTAGTATCACACTTAGGGATGCATTTTCTGATTTAGCCACCAACCTCTTTCCATCCCTAACCAAGGCAAATGCTTTATCCAAAGATTTTGTAAGATGGTTTGGATCGTACTGGAACAGTTGTCTGTTGTGCAATTTAATGAGTTAGGACATTGGTTGCACTGTCCACGTGCATTTGTACATGAATCGTTTGGTGAATCAGAGCTTTGGTGTTCATTGTTGGAGAATGGAGCAAGGACTAAAAACAAACTGTAGCTCTTTCCACCTACACATTTGGATGAGACTATAAGCTGAAGTAGATGAAGATTTCTGGCTCTGGAGAGGGTCCAGAGGAGGTTTACAAGAATTATCCCAGGAATGAGTGGGTTAGCATATGGTGAGCGTTTGACGGCACTGGGCTGGAGTTTAGAAGGTTGAGGAGGGACCTCATTGAAACTTACAGAATAATGAAAGGCATAGATAGAGTGGATGTGGAAAGGATATTTCCACTGGCGGGAGTGTCTAGGACCAGAGGTCGTCACCTCTGAATTAAAGGAAGTGAGGAGGAACTGCTTTAGTCAGAGGGTGGAATCTGTGGAATCCATTGCCACAGAGGGCTGTGGGGGCCAAGTCAGTGGATATTTTTAAGGCAGCGACAGATAAATTCTTGATTAGAACGGGTGTCAAGGGTTATGGGGAGAAGGTAGGCATATGGGATTAGGAGGCGGAGATCAGCCATGATTGCATGGTGGAGTGGACTCGATGGGCTGAATGGCCTAATTCTACCCCTATAACTTGTGAACTTGTGAAGATGATCATGTGGCATTATCTTAAAGAGGACCCCCATCTTCAAAATGCTCATGTCTCTTTATCCATTCCTTAACTAAAAGGTTATTCTCAATATTTACCTTGTAATTTTGATACAATTGCAACACGTGAATGACACATCGGCACGTACATAGATATGAAAGGTCTGGAGGGATATGGGCCAGATGCAAGCAGGTGGGACCAGCTCGGTTAAGGTAACTTGATCGGCATGGACATTGTTGGGCCAAAGGGCCTGTTCCATGATATATAGCTCTATAACTGGATGATTATTCACAATGATTACATTGTTATCTGTGACATACAAGGCAACAAGTAGCTGATAAACCACTGACTTGTCCTTACCTGCACATGACCTCATGCGTGAGAAGCACCCGGCACATTTCTGGGTTTTTATTTTGACCCTCGTAGATAATCGGCTGCAAAGAAAGTTAGAAGTGATTGGTCTTCTCAGCATCACATTGAAGACGGAGAATGTTGGGAGAACGTGCAAACTCCACATAGACATGCTCATCAGCCTTGCCATTAATATCAGACACTTTCATCTTGATAAAAGTCTACTTTAAGACCCTTTACTGAGTTTTACTTCAGTCCACCGAGTCCACGCTGACCAGCGATCACTATCATACTTGTTTTACCATACGTTTGTTGCAAGTGTCATCTTCTACGCTGTTGTCTGCTGGAGTAACAACATCACTGATAAAAACAGCAAGAAGCTGGACAAGCTGGTGAACAGAGCTAGCTCAGTGCTGGGGGGGGGAGAGTGGACTCTGGGGTGGATGTGCTTGAGAGGCGTACGAGGAGCAAGGTGCAGGTCATCCTCGACAACTCCAGGCACCCCCTCCATGAAACTCTGGAGGGTCAGAGGAGCAGACGGAGCAACAACCAACTCCTCTCTCCCTGTGCTGTAGAACGGAGCGGTTCAGGAGATCTTTCACCCCTGCAGCCGTGAGATTTTATAATACTGACCGCTAGGCTGTATGGGGATGCTTTGTACTTTTAATAGTTATTTATTGGGTTCTTTTTAAGTATTTATTGCTTTTATGTATTGTCCGTATTTTATGTATTGTCTGCATGTTCTGACTGTGTTGGCTACTGAACATCTGAATTTCCCTGAGGGCATTAATAAAATATTTATCTATCTATCTATCTATCTATCTATCTATCTATCTATCTATCTATCTATCTATCTATCTATCTATCTATCTATCTATCTATCTATCTATCTATCTCTCTATCTATCTATCTATCTATCTATCTACTAGGGACAATTTACAAGTTACAATTTACAGAGGCCAATTAACC
Organism: Leucoraja erinaceus; assembly: GCF_028641065.1. Classification (NCBI taxonomy): domain Eukaryota; kingdom Metazoa; phylum Chordata; class Chondrichthyes; order Rajiformes; family Rajidae; genus Leucoraja; species Leucoraja erinaceus. The sequence goes on along the minus strand of NC_073411.1, from coordinate 10,399,544 downwards.
TAGACACCCGCATGTTTTCAGAGTGTGGGAGGAAACCGGAGCACCCGGAGGAAACCCACGTGGTCGCAGGGAGAACGTGCAAACTCCACACAGACAGCACCAGTGGTCAGGATCGAACCTGGGTCTCTGGCACAGTAAGGCTGCAACTCTGCCACTGCGCCACTGTGCCACTCTTCTTTGGCATCCTGTTCCAGCCAGATGACCATTGGGGGGGATGTCTGCCCTCTCATCCTAATCCATGCTGGCATATGAAACCTTCCCAGCAAAATCAAATCCATCAGTTCCCTCCCTACACTTGTTTCACTTTAAACTCCAAACTTCAGAAAACCCAACTTTCTACATTTTCTTTCAAATCTCTGAATCCTCCTGACGTCTAGAATGATCTCAGTGCACCCTCCAGTGTCATAGTCAATTACTAGGTAGGGGGTGTCCAATGCAATGTAAGAATAACGCAGCAAGATATTTCACGTTGCACTCAATAACGTTAGCTCATGTACCGAGCAGTACAAAACTTATTGTTGTTGCTAATTGGCCCTAGCATGGGCTCTTCCTCACTGGAACCCGATGGAACGTTTGTTTCGAGATGCATTGATGTCATGGGATAATATAAGCAGCTGCTAAGTGCACCAAGCACTTTGGGGACTGTACAGTGCAGTGGCAGAGACACTATCCTTTCACCTCTGAGACCTGGGTTCCAATTCAGCCCAGACTAACGGGATGAAAATTTCCTCTTGTCGGCAGCTGTGACCATCCCCAAGTGAAATGAGATCCGTCTGTCGGTCTCCCATGTGATGCAGGTCTGGGGGTGCCACTGCTGGAGCCAACATCGCCAGAGGGCAAGCCGCTTCTGTCATGAAGGGTCAGTCCCACTCTTGGAGGATGAAGGCGCAGCAATGGGAAGAAGTGAACTTACTGCGACCTGACTGTAGGACATGCCCTGGAGAAGTTTGGTTCCAGTTGAACAAAGAAAGTTTGGCATCTCTCTGTCCCCGGAAATGTTGACACTGTGCCCCAACCCACACACACACACACAAAAAGACTGGATAGACTCGGCTTGTACACGCTAGACTGGATAGACTCGGCTTGTACACTCTAGAATTTAGAAGATTGAGGGGGGATCTTATAGAAACTTACAAAATTCTTAAGGGGTTGGATAGGCTAGTTGCAGGAAGATTATTCCTGATGTTGGGGAAATCCAGAGCAAGGGGTCACAGTTTAAGGATAAGAGGGAAGTCTTTTAGGACCAAGATGAGAAAATCATTTTTTACACAGAGAGTGGTGAATCTGTGGAATTCTGCCACAGAAGGTAGTTGAGGCCAGTTCATTGGCTAGATTTAAGAGGGAGTAAGATGTGGCCCTTGTGGCTAAAGGTTTCGGGTGGTATGGAGAGAAGGCAGGTATGGGATGTTGACTTTGATGATCAGCCATGATTGAATGGCGGTGCAGGCTCGAAGGGCCGAATGGCCTACTCCTGCACCTATTTTCTATGTTTCTATGTTTCTAAAACATAAATGAAAGAGGGAGTGGGCACGGTGGCGCAGAGGTAGAGTTGCTGCCTTAAAGAGCCAGAGACTGCGGTTCAATCCTGACCACAAATGCTGCCTGTATGGAGTTGGTACGTTCTCCCTGTGACAACGTAGGTTTCCTCTGGTTGTTCCAGTTTCCTCCCACATTCCAAAAGATGCACGGGTTTGTAGGTTAATTGACTTTGGTAAATATTGTAACGTCCCTAGTGTATGTAGTAGGATAGTGCTAGTGTGGGCTTGATGGGCTGAAGGGCCTGCTTCCATGCTGTATTTCTAAACTAAAGGAAACACAACGTGATGCGTGGGTTTGTTGGTTAAATAGCCTTTGTAAATTGTCCCTTGTGTAGGGATTGAATGAGAAAATACTAGTGTTAATGGACGATTCTTGTCGGCATGGAATCAGTGGGCCGAAGAACATGTTTCCATGCAGTATCGTTAAATAAAGGCGGCACAGAGAGGGGGGGGGAAGAGAGAAAGCCGGATAAGACGGGTGGAGGCAAAACAAAGCCGGGCCAGTGATAGGTGGGAAAATAAAGACAGTGCTGGAGTAACTCAGCGGGTCAGGCAGCAGCTCTGAAGAACATGAATAGATGACTTTTTTGGTCATTGGGACCGTTCTTAGAAACATAGAAACATAGAAATTAGGTGCAGGAGTAGGCCATTCGGCCCTTCGAGCCTGCACCGCCATTCAATATGATCATGGCTGATCATCCAACTCAGTATCCCGTACCTGCCTTCTCTCCATACCCCCTGATCCCCTTAGCCACAAGGACCACATCTAACTCCCTCTTAAATATAGCCAATGAACTGGCCTCAACTACCCTCTGTGGCAGAGAGTTCCAGAGATTCACCACTCTCTGTGTGAAAAAAGTTCTTCTCATCTCAGTTTTAAAGGATTTCCCCTTTATCCTTAAGCTGTGACCCCTGGTCCTGGACTTCCCCAACATCGGGAACAATCTTCCTGCATCTAGCCTGTCCAACCCCTTAAGAATTTTGTAAGTTTCTATAAGATCCCCTCTCAATCTTCAGTTCTTCAGACTGAAGTGGCCAGATCCGAAACTTCACCTACTCATGTTCTCCTGCTAGCTGCTGCCTGACCCACTGAGTTAGTCCAGCACATTGTGCCTGTTTTTTTTGGTGAACCAGGATTTGCAGTTCCTTGTTTCAAAGTGATAGGTGGATACAGGTGAGAGAAGGGTTGATTGGTAGATGGGTGGCATAAATGACAATAGCTAAGGTGAAATGGATACAAAAAGGGAAGAAGAGCAGTGAAATCTGAAGCTGGGGGTTGGAAATTTACAGGTTGCAATGCATCATAAAAATATAAAATTTTATTTTCTTTTAAAGAAAATCAATTTTGAAATTTAAATAGAACTTCAGTTGAAGATCACAAGACAGAATATTTTCTTTGCAAAACAGTTGTTTCAATAACTATGTTAAAATCCTCTGCTTGTAATGAACAGCATCTGCTGCCTACATGATGTAATGGCACCCTGCCTTTTTAAAGAGTGTGAATACATCTGGATTAGTTTTGGACAATCCATCATTCTCGATTGCAGTCATAGAGTGTGAAAAAGTACCTTTGGCCCAACTTCCCCACTTCGACCAACGAGTCCCATCTACACAGGTACATGGATAGGGCAGGTTCAGAGGGATATGGGCCAAACGCAGGCAGGTGGGACTATAGCTGGGCCGGCAGAGGCAAGTTGGGCCGAAGAGCCTGTTTTCAAGCTGTATGACTCTATGACCAGTCCTACCTGCCTGTCTTTGGCCCATACCTGTTCTATCCATGTACATGTCTAAATGTTTCTTAAAAATTGCAATACTCCCTGCCTCAACTACCTCCCCCGACAGTTAGTTCAATACACCCACCACCTTTCGTGTGAAAATGTTACCCCTCAGTTTCCTATTAAATCTTTACCCGTTCACCTTAAACCTATGTCCTCTGGTTCTCAATTCTCCTACTCAGCAAGAGACTTTGATCCGAGGCAGGGTCTCGACCCGAAACGGGTCTGAAGAAGGGTCTTGACCTGAAACGTCACCTATTTCTTTTATGCTGACGGACCCGCTGAGTTACTCCAGCTTTTTGTGTCTATCTTCTGTTTAAACCAGCATCTGCAGTTCCTTCCTCCACATTCTGCCTTTACCCAATCTGTTCCAACACTGTATTCTCTTTCTGAACATTGACCGTGGAAAAGTTTGACAAGATTGCCGCAATATTGGGGGAGTCCAGAACCAGGGGTCACACAGTGCATGAATAAAGGGGAGGCCATTTAGAACTGAGATGAGGAAATACCTTTTCATCCAGAGAGTCGTGAATCTGTGGCATTCTCTGCCACAGAAGGCAATGGAAGCAAATTCACTGGATGTTTTCAAGAGAGAGTTAGATTTAGCTCTCAGGGCTAAGGTAATGCAGGGATATGGGGGAAAAGCAGGAACAGGGTACTGATTTGGGATGATCATATTGAATGGCGGTGCTGGTTCGAAGGGCCGAATGGCCACACCCACACCTATTTCCCAATGTTTTTATGGTTCTCTATTCTGGAGGAAAACAACATTGGAAAATAGGTGCAGGAGTGCCCATTCGGCCCTTTGAGACAGCACCGCCATTCAATATGATCATGGCTGTTCATCCAAAATCATTACCCTGTTCCTGCTTTTTCCACATATACCCTGACAATGGTCGCCGTGGACTCGGTGGCCAAAGGCCCTGTTTCCATTCTATATCCTGCAACAATTTAATGAATCAAACAGGTACCTGTTTGGTCACGGAATCGATGAGTCGCACGTATAGGTCCTGCTCCGTCCGCACACCTGTGTTAAGGTACAAGTTAGCAACATTAGCGTGGTGTCGCTTTAATTGGGAAAGAGAAGTGTAGCGTCATTCCTCCGAGCGGGAATATACAGTAATATTTAACATTTAGCGCCACTCATGCTTAGAATACCTAGCTAAGTTATCGTTTTTTTTTAAGTTTATAGGGATACAACGCGGAAACAGGCCCTTCGGCCCATCCCCGTACTATCCCACACACTTGCGTTCATTTACAATGTCACCAATCCACTTAACCTATTAACATGCAAGTCTTTCGGGTGTGGGAAAAACCCGGAGCACCTGGAGAAAACCCACGCAGGTCACGGGGAGACTGTACAAACTCCGTACAGACAAGCACCCGTGGTCAGGATCAAACCCGGGTCTCCGGCGCTGTGAGGCAGCAACTCTACCGCTGCGCCACAAGTTCTATGTGCCGCCCCAAGTCCTGTGGGGTGATCTTGGGTCAGAAAGAGTTTACTGAAATCAGCAATTTAATACACTCGTAGGTGGTGGATTTTCCGCCTCACAGCGCCAGGGACGCGGGTTCGATCCTGACCTCGGGTCCTGTCTGCGTGGAGTTTGCAAGTTGTCCCAGTGACCGCGCGGGTTTGTAGGTTAATTGACCTCTATAAATTGGCCTTTGTGTGGAGGGAGTGGATGGTGAACAATGGCCGACGTGGACTCGGTGGCCAAAAGGCCCTGATTCCATTCTATATCCTCCAACAATTTAATAAATCAAAAAGCAAATAGAAACGGGAGAATGAAAACTGGGAACATGAGAAAGACACAAAATGCTGGAGTAACTCAGCGGGACAGGCAGCATCCATGGAGAGAAGGGGTGGGTGACGTTTCGGGTCGAGACCTTTCTTCAGATTCCAGCTTCTTGTGTCTATCTTCGGTTTAAACCGGTATATGCAGTTCCTTCCTACAGGTGTAGCTAGTATGCAGGGAGTGGATGGGAATATGGGATAGCATGGAACTGGTGTGAACATATAGGCGGGCCGAATGGCATTTTTCAAGCAGTATGTAAACTTTAAATTATCCCTAGTGTGTGTGGGGGTAGTGTTAATGTGCGGTGGGTATGGCTGGTAGGCGCGGACTCGCTGGGCCGAAGGGCCTGTTTCCGCGCTGTATCTCTAAATCCAAATTAAATAAACTAAAAGCCCTCCGTTCTATTGAAGAAAATAAGTAATAGTCCCATGAAAACAACTAGGGAACCGGTTTAAAGTTATGATATTTGGCGGAAAACGTAGTTCCTTTCTAAAAATAATATGATTTATTGTGGAATCTTTGACTAGGTCACCTTACTGAGACCGATCTTAATCTTAGTCTGTCTTCCCACTGAGAGAGGACTGGTCATGCCGTCGTTAGTTTCCTGCCTGGTCGTTTGGAGGCTGTTATTGGATTCCAAGATCCACGCACACACAGCCTGCCCGCTAATCCTCCTCTCCCCACATTTGCTGGGGAGATGGAATCAAAGGGCCACGAACACCTTAGCCCTACAAGTGCCATTGCCTCGGAAATTCATAAATTAGAGGAGCGGAATTAGGCCATTCGGCCCATCGAGTCTACTCCGCCATTCAATCGCGGCTGATCTATCTTTCCCTCTCAACCCCACTCTCCTGCCTTCACCCTGACATCCTTACTAATCCCTTCGGCCCGAAACGTTGCCTATCTCCTTCGCTCCATAGATGCTGCTGCACCCGCTGAGTTTCTCCGGCATTTTTGTCTACCTTCGATTTTCCAGCATCTGCAGTTCCTTCTTAAACAAGATTCTGTCAATCCGCCTTACAAAAAAAATAGCCATTGAATTGGCCTCCGCGTCGATTTGGGAATGAAACCGGGGCATCCGGAGGGTCACTGTGAGAACGTGCAGGCTCCACACGGACAGCACCGGAGGTCAGAATCGAACTCGGATCAGTGGAGATGAGATACAAGACTGTACCGAAGGTGGAACAAAAGGAGAGCATATGGGACGTTTTGCGATGTTGCTGTCTCAGGAGAGACGAGAAAGTCGGGAGACTTCTTATCTTCTATCTCTAGGTACATAAAAATGCTGGAGATACTCAGCGGGTGCAGCAGCATCTATGAAGCGAAGGAAATAGGCAACGTTTCGGGACGAAACGTTGCCTATTTCCTTCGCTCCATAGATGCTGCTGCACCCCGCTGAGTTTCTCCAGCATTTTTATGTACCTTCCATTTTCCAGCATCTGCAGTTCCTTCTTAAAGACTTATATCCCTGACAGCCCCATCCCTCCCCTTTCTCGACCCCCCCCCCCCCCCCTTCCCCCCCCCCCCCGGATAACCTCCCCCGCGAGAACGCTGGGACACTCACCATTACTATACAGCAACTGTAGCTTATAATGTGTCCCATTATTCGTCTTGTCATTACCGGGCTCCTGAAAAAGTAATTTTGTAAAAGTTAAGCGGTTAATTTCACCCTGACCCGTCGTGTTAACGAAATCACATTTTTTTTTTTTAATTCTTTATGGGAGAAAAAAATGAACACTGGTGGTGATAGACGGAATTGAGTTTAGTTTAGTTTATTGTCACGTGTACCGAGGTACAGTGAAACGCTTTTACGTTGCGTGCTAACCAGTCAGCAGGAAAGACAATACACGGTTACAATCGACTCCCAATACTGTGTACCCCTACAAGTGGGCCGTGAAAACCCCGTGAGAGATTCTCACAAACATCAAATGTTATGTTGAAGATGGAGACAAAATGTTGGAATAACTCAGCGGGACAAAGGGCATCTATAGGGAGAAGGAATGTGTGACCTTTCGGGTCTGAGCCCTTCTTCATTTTGTTCTTTGTGACCATTTCTCGCCACTATGATTTAAAATATGTCTTGCAAAGTATCGCAAAGTAACGAGATACAGCGTGGAATCAGGCCCTGTGTCTCACCGAGTCCACGTCTCTGGAGAAATTGAATAGGCGACGTTTCTTCAGACCGAGAAGGGTCTTTATCCCGAAACTTCAATTGTGTCTTTTCTCCAGATATGCAGCCTGACCCGTTGAGTTACTCCAGCACTTTGTGTCTATCCTTGTTACAAACCAGCATCTGCTGCTCCTGGTTTCTACACCCCACTTTCTCACCCACTGCCTACACACTTAGGGGGCAATTAATCTACAATGTGGGATATGGGGGGAAACCGGCGCACCCGGAAGAAACCCACGCGGTCACAAGGAGAACGTCAGAAAGTTCGATAGAGCTCTAGGCGCTAGTGGAATCAAGGGATGTGGGGAAAAGGCAGGCACTGGTTATTGATTGGGGACGATCAGCCATGATCACAATGAATGGCGGTGCTGGCTCGATAGGCCGAATGGCCTCCTCCTGCACCTATTTTCTATGTTTCTATTTTTCTAACGTGCACACTCCACACAGACAGCAGCCGAGGTCGGGATTGAACCCGGGCCTCTGGCGCTGCGAGACGGCAACTCTATCCCTGTGTCCTCTGTGCTGCCCTGTAATCATAGATAATAGTAACTAGAGTTTTATTCTGTAACTATACGAGAGTTTGGGTTTGTAACGCAACAAAATATGTATTGTTGATTTGCAGGCAGATAAAACGAGTGTATCTTGGCATTCCGTTTGGCACAGACATTGTGGGCCAAAGGGCATGTTCCTGTGCTGTATTTGTCCCATGTTCTATGTTAACTTGACCTCCAACTAGAGTGATGGGGATTGTTGGGCAAAAACGCCCTCATTTGGATGGATGTCTAAGTTAAAATGTGTTTGTTGCTTATTTTAAATTGTATGTCTGACCTGTCCAGTGAATTTCACTACACCAATTGGTGTATGTGACAATAAATGAACATGAACTTATCATTTATTTACCCCTTCTCCTAAAAAAAAATGGTTTGTAAATGGGATGAAAATGGGTGAATCTAGAATATATACAGAGAATCTGGGAGCTACTTGCAGGTTAGACCGCATCGGTGTGGGTGGGGGTGAGGGTGACGGGACAGACAACTAGAGAGCGCTCCTGGTCTACCTCATTGAGACCCTCGGACTCTTTTTGACTTGACTGGACTTTATCTTGCATTAAACGTTATTCCCTTCATCTTGTGTCTGTCCACTGCAGACGGCTCGATTGTAATTATGTATAGTCTTTCCGCTGACTGGATACCACGCAACAAAAAGATTTTTAATGTACACGTACAATAAATTATAAACCAAACTAAAAAATTAAAAAGGAAACGGAGTTAGATTTCAGATCGCAGACTCTTCGCTAGAACTCATCGAATTGGATTGTATCTTTAACAAATAATGTATGTACATGAGTAATATTGTTATTTCTCATGGATGTGGGCGGATTGCGAGATTCCGGTAACTTGGTCCCGTTGTTGGACTCAACCCGAGAGAATCCATTCACATTCACACATCTGAAGACGCCTCATTCTGTCGGGCTTTCGGCTGGGAGCCGGCTCAGTAAATGTCAGAATCCAACAGGATTCAGGAAACAACAGGGGCAGCCGCGCAGGAAACAAAAACTTCCCGCTGCAGCCGAGTTCTATTCCTCTCCCGACTCGGTTCAAGCCCCGGCCGGTAATGACAGAGATGGGGAAGAACAGCGGCTTCAGGAGCTCTCAACTCAGACAGTAGTAGTTACTGTAACGCGATGTACACCTGTAGCGTGAAGATGTAAAGCTGTCTCTCTCTCACACACTCACACACACAAATATACACACACGCCTCACACAACTCCTCTCATTTATTCATACACTCAGTCACAGTTAATCACTGCGTGCACGCATTCACACTCACACGCACACCCAATGACGCACACACACTTACACAGATGCAGCTCACTCTCTCACTCACTCACTCACTCACACACCCGCACTAACACACACACACTAACGCATGCACACACACAATAACACACACACACATACACACACACACACACACACAATAACACACACACACATACACATACACACACACACACACACACACACACACACACACACACACACACATGCACACACACAATAACACACATACACACACACATAATAACACACACACACACACACACACATAACACACCCACACAAACACACAGACACACACACACACACACACACACACACACACACACATACACATACATGCACACACACACACACACACACACACACATACACATAACACACACACACAAACACATACACACACACACACGCATGCGCGACTGACAGATCCTCTCACATAAACACACATGAACAGATATGTTAATCACTCTCCCCAACACACAACCATTCTCACACATGTGCACCGACTGACGCACTCTCTCTGTTCCCCGACACCCATCTTTCAAACAGAAATCCACATAAGTAACCATTCTCAAATTACACGCACACTTATGTATTTCACACCTGCACACTCACATATAAATATAAACACACACACCCCACACGCAAATACTCTCCCGCGTACACACAACCCCACGCATGTTGAAGTCACACACATTCAATCTCTCCCACATCCTGATCCAAACTGCTGTTGAATCCTGATCATTTGCCCACGTTCGGGCTTTGAGGCAGAACTAACACAAGGTGGTTTGTTTCTAAAACGTGTTGGGGTTTTCTGCTGTGACCCCGGCGGAGAGGCTTGTTATGAGTGGGCAGGTTCGGAGACTGGGAATTTGGTTAAGTCGTGGATGTTCGGGAGATGAGGGACATTGGCCGTCTAAACCGTCGGTAGACAACAGTGCTGGAGAAACTCAGCGGGTGCAGCAGCATCTATGGAGCGAGGGAAATAGGCAACGTTTCGGGACGAAACGTTGCCTATTTCCTTCGCTCCATAGATGCTGCTGCACCCGCTGAGTTTCTCCAGCACTTTTGTCTACTGTCGCTTTTCCAGCATCTGCAGTTCCTTCTTAAACATAACCGTCTAAACCGTGTTCTCGCTGGCGCACGTACCAGATCTTTTTCCACAAAGTCTGCGAAGGTTGTCCTCTCGATCTCCACCGGCTGGCCCTGCCTGTCGTACAGGGCCAAGACGAAGTGGAAGAAATTGGATTTTCTCAAGTTAGACGGAGGTTGTTTCTCGAAGTGCGCTCTGGCTAGAGCCACCCCGCTGGAGGAGAGGGGAGAGAGGGAGAGAATAACACGGGTCAGTCTCCAACATCAACAACCACAGAGTCGCCGGTATCGCGGACATTAATGACTTCTTATGTTAAAAAAAAACAGTGCATGCACTTTTTCATTGTACCGCTGCTGGCAAATTCATTCCACTTGCACTTTATGTGCAAGTGACGAATAAAACTGATTGTATTAGAAACATAGAAACATAGAAAATAGGTGCAGGAGTAGGCCATTCGGCCCCGAGCCTGCACCGCCATTCAATATGATCATGGCTGATCATCCAAATCAATATCCCATACCTGCCTTCTCTCCATACCCCCTGATCCCTTTAGCCACATCTAACTCCGTCTTAAATCGAGCCAATGAACTGTGGCCTCAACTACCTTCTGTGGCAGAGAATTCCACAGATTCACCACTCTCTGTGTGAAAAATGTTTTTCTCATCTCGGTCCTAAAAGATTTCCCCCTTATCCTTAAACTGTGACCCCTTGTTCTGGACTTACTGAACATCGGGAACAATCTTCCTGCATCTAGCCTGTCCAACCCCTTAAGAATTTTATAAGTTTCTATAAGATCCCCCCTCAATCTTCTAAATTCTAGCGAGTATTGTATTGTTTGGTTTGTATGCAGATAGTCGCAAGTACTGGGAGGAAGAGTTCAGACTCCAAACGTCGCCTATCCATGTTTTGCAGCGATGCTGCCTGACCCGCTGAGTTACTCCAGCACTTTTGTGTCTTTGCAATGCATATGGACCCTCGCCCAAGCTTACTTACTGCAAGATGCACATGTACCTACGATCCCAAATGTTAAATAAATGTGAACGGCCTGTAAACGGTTGCTTGGGCTATGCTCAAAACGATGCACATACAACGAACGGCATACAAAGGCAATCTAGCGCTAGACTTTCAGATCAGTCAGCTGCGTTTCCAATAAAGAATTCTGCCGCTAAAATAATGTAAAGGCTACCCAAACGTGGAGACGGCGTTTGTCCATTACATTTGTATTTCTCAGTTTTTTTAACTACTGAAATTTTAGTTAACTTCACTGCTAAACGATCGCCCTTTTCACTGACGCAACTCGTTTCGCAGAATAGAGAAGGGATTAAACATTTTCGCAGAATTACAGGATCACTTAAACGGTTCATAGAAAAATGTTTAATAAATCGAAGACAACGCGCGAACCATTGCACAAAACAAAATATGTCACTTCCAATTATGAAAGTCAGCCCGGAATATATAAGATGGAGGTAGGACATATCTAATCGTGATTTTTTTCTCTAAGATGGGACAGGGGAGTCTCCACATAAAGAAGAACAATTAAGTAAAATAAGAAATACATTTGAAGTAACTCAGCAGGACAGGAGAAGGGTCTCGACCCGAAACGTCACCCATTCCTTCATATCCGGAGATGGTGCATGTCCCGCTGAGTTACTCCAGCATTTTTGTGCCTATCTTTGGTGTAAACCAGCATCTGCAGTTCCTTCCTACATATAAATTGGAAATGTGTACTTAATCTATGAACCAATGTTGTATAACGTTAGTATCTCCACCAATGTAAAGCTCTTTGGCCAACGAGAGTTGTTTTTGTAAATGTGCTATGGAAATAAAAATGACTTGACTTGACTGGACTTGAAATGTACATTCAGAGAATAGTCGGGTCGGGACTAGGATGGAGGCGTGAAAGAGGTCTTTACACAAAACTTAGAAGACCCAGACGTAACCGCTTTGAAGGTTATTTAACAGTTGCCGACACTCGGTGAAGTTAAGACGATTCTCTCGAGAACATTTACAGAGGGGGACAATTTTGTGTCGGTAACCTTACAGCTTGATCATTCACATCAAACATAAGGAAACTTATTTTCGATGGCATGTTACGTGTTAAAGAATGCCGAACAAAATACAAAAGGCTAAGTGCTGGAGGAACTCAGGCGGTTAACTATTGAGAAAATAGTTTGTGTAGGAAGGTTTGTGGAGGAACTGCAGATGCTGGTTTAAACCTAAGATCGAGGCAAAAAGCTGGAGTAACTCGGCGGATCTGGCAGCATCTCTGGAGGAAAGGAATAAGGCGTCGTTTCGGGTCGTGGCCCTTCTTCAGACGAATAGTTAAGTTTTGTAAAAATAAGTTCACGTTTTAAATTGAGAGGGGGGGTTGGGGTGGGGTGCGTGTGTGTATTTTCTGATTGCAGCCCCTCAAGTCCCAGAATGTCTCGAAGAACGGTCTCGACCCGAAACCTCACCCATTCCTTCTCTCCAAAGATGCTGCCCGTCCCGCTGAGTTACTCCTGCATTTTGGTTTAAACCAGCATCTGCAGTTCCTTCCTACCTAGAATGTATTTCATGGTTATCAAAAGTATGTCACTCTCCCAACTCGTTGTGACTTGTGTGCGTTGTATATTTATGAATAAGTACACGGGGCAAATTAAAAATATCGCTGAACTGTGTCAGGTTGAGTGTGTGTGTGTGTGGGGGGGGATTATTTGTTTAACACCGTCAAGTCGCCGGTTGCAATCGTTCTACATCAAATGGACACATAAATGCTGGAGAAACTCAGCGGGTGCGGCAGCATCTATGGAGCGAAGGAAATAGGCAACGTTTCGTCCCGAAACGTTGCCTATCTCCTTCGCTCCATAGATGCTGCTGCACCCGCTGAGTTTCTCCAGCATTTATGTGTACCTTCGATTTTCCAGCATCTGCACAGTTCCTTCTTAAACACCACGTCCTACGCCAAGTTCTCCTAGTTCTCCGACCAGTCTGACTTTCCTCCTGATCCAATGTTATCTGTGTGTGTATCGCTCTCACCTTCTCTTATCGAACAATTATCCATCCTATATTATCCTTGAGCTTCATCCCCTTTGATATCTCGTTTTCACACCTTACTCTTCCTCATCTCTGTGTCTCCTTCTCTCCCGACTCTCAACCACCCCAAACATCACCCACTCCTTCTATCCACAGATGCCGCCTGTCCCGCTGAGTTACTCCAGCATTTTTGTGTCATTTTTATTCCACACCAAGGCACTCGACACACCTTGTACATTCTACTCCGCTTGAGGGTGAATATATACACCTACAAATACTTAGTCAGAAATGCTAAACCCAATCACTCCGAGGATAGAAGTTGCCCTTAGGTCGGTTTAAACATGCCTTTTGCCGGACAGCACGGTTCCACCACATGCGCGCGTATAACTCAGTATCAAAGCTGGCTAAAACCACACACACACACACACACAATTAAGGGGCCTGTAAACGGAGAGACGGCAATTGTGTCCGCCGGCACTGAGAACCCGTGAATCGCAGTTTCATAACATTGATATTGTTCCTTCCCGCCCACACACCCCGCACAGAGAAAAAAAACCCGTGTCATTCTTGATTCTAAAACGCCTGAGTCCGAAGAGCTATTGTCAAGAATCAATATCGGTTAATGGGTGTAG